>NW_007729383.1:181084-184914 GCF_000696425.1 Galeopterus variegatus | reverse complement strand
TTTTTTGTGTGTGTGTGTGTGTGTATTTCTGTGGTATCAGTTGTAATGTCTCCTTTTTCATTTCTAATTTTTGCTATTTGGGTCTTCTCTCTTCTTTTTTAAGTTAGCCTAGCTAATGGTTTGTCTATTTTGTTTATCTTCTCCAAAAAAAAGTAACTTTTTGTTTCATTGATGTCTTGTATCCTTTTTGGGTTTCTTTTTTATTTTGTTCTGCTCTGATCTTAATTATTTCTTTCCCTCTACTGGTTTTGGATTGGATCATTCTTGTTTTTCTAGATTTTTTGATGTGTAGCATTAGGTTGTTCATTTGAAATCTTTTATTCTTTTGATTTAAGCATTTATTGCAATAAGCTTCCCTGTTTGTACTTCTTTTACAGAATCTCACAGGTTTTGGTTTGATGTGTCTTTATTTTCATTAGTTTCAAGACATTTTTTGATTTTCTGTTTGATTTCTTCTTGGACCCATAGGTTATTCAGGAGCATTGTTAATTTTTAATTTTATTCCATTGTGCTCTGAAAACACACTCAGTATAACTTCAATCTTTTATTTATTTATTTTTTTTGAGGCTTAATTTGTGGCCTAACATGTGGTCTATCCTGAATGCTAATGAGGAGAATGTATATTCTGCAGTTGTTGGATGAAATGTTCTGTATATTTTTATCAAGTCCATTTGGATTAAGGTGCTGTTTAAATACCATATTTCTCTGCTAATTCTTTAACTAGATGATCTGTCCTGTGCTGAGAGCATCTTGTTAAAGTCCCCAACTGTTACTGTATTGAGGTCTATCTCTCCCCTTAGATCTAATAACAATTACTTTATATATCTGGGTGCTCCAATGTTGGGTGCATATATATTTATGCTTGTTATATCTTCTTGCTGCACTGATCCTTTTATCATTATATAATGTCCTTCCTTGTCTCTTTTTATAGTTCTTGATCTGAAATCTATTTTATCTGATATCAGTATGGCAACTCCTGCATATTTTTCATTTTTATTTGCATGGAATGTCTTTTTCCTTCTCTTTACCATTAATCTATATGTTTCTTTAATGGCAAAATGATTTTCTTGCAAGCAGCATATAGTTGGGTGTAGTTTTTTTTTTTTTTCCTTTTTGTCTTTTTTCGTGACTGGTAATGGGATCGCAACCCTCGGTGTCACGCCCGCACCGCGCTCGACCAGTGAACGGACTGGTCTCTATATGGGATCCGAACCCTCGACGGGAGCGCCGCACTCTACCGAGTGCGCCACCGGGCCGGCCCAAGGGTGTAGTTTTTTTAATCCATTCAACCCATCTATATGTGTTAAGTGGGGAATTTAATCCATTTATATTCAGGGTTATTATTGAAAGGTATTGCCTTATTCCTGCCAACTTATTAATTTCTTTATGGTTGTTTTATATTTCTTTTGTTCCTTTCTTTCCCTTTTATTGTTTCTCTTTGCTGTTGGGTGTTTTTTTGTAGTGGTAAGTTGTATTTTCTTTCTCTTTCTCATTTACATATCTATTCTACTAACGATTTTAATTCTTTTTCGTGTGTTTATGGTGATATATATCCCTCTCTTGATTCCAGATGTAGGATTCCCTTGAGGATTTGTCAAAGGGGAAATCTTGTGGCTTTTATATCTTTCTCAGACAAACAGTTTTTGTCTGTCTGGGAATGATACTATTTCTCCATTTCTGAAGGAAAGTTTTGCTGGATATAGTATTCTTCTTTGGCAATTTTTTTTTTTTTTAGCACTTTGAATATGTCATTCCACTCTCTTCTCACTGCAGGGTTTCTGTCAAGAAGTGTGCTATTAACCTGATGGAGATTCCTTTATAGATAATTTGACACTTTTCTCTTGCTGTTTTTAGAATTCTTTCTTTGTCTTTGACTTTTAACACTTTCACCTCTGCAGTTAAACATTACAGTGAAAGTGCCAATTGATGCAATAAGACAAGAAAAAAGAGTAGTTATTATTTGAAGATGATGTGCTTAACTACATAGAAAATCCTATAGATTCTACAGGTTAACCAAAACATTTAAATTTATAAAATATGCTTTAGTCTTCTGCGTAGTGCATAAATAAAGTATGATAGAGCACTATATAGCAACTAGATGAATGAACTATTTCTATATATATCAACCTGGATAAATTTCTAAAATAGGCTGAATGAAAAAAAAAAGCTAATTTCAGGATGTTACATATAACAAGAGATGTTTATGACAAATTAAAAAAATAGGTACATATGTAATAAAAATATAAAAGCATTCATGGGTCAGTGTATTAGTTTTCTATTGCTGCTATAACAAATTACCAAGAATTTAGCAACTCAAAACAATACATATAGGTCAGAAGTCTGGATACAGAGTGGCTCATTTGGGTCCCTTGCTTGGAGTCTCACCAGGCCAAAATCAAGGCACCAGCAGGGCTGCATTTCTTTCTGGAGGTTTTAGGGATGAATCTACTTCCAGGCTCAGATTGATGGCTGAATTTTGTTTCTTTCACTTGTAGGACTGAAACAGAGGTTCCTGATTCTTTGCTGGCTGTCAGCTGAGGACTGGTCTCTGTTCCTAGAAGCTTCCTGCATTACTTCTCATGCTTTCTATGCGTCCCTCATTGAGCAGCAATGGGTCAAATGCTTCCAATGTCTTTTCTTTTCCAAAAGAAAGATTTTCTTTCTTTCTTTTTTGTATATGAATGTTCATATCAGCTTTGTTTGGCAAAAACTGGAAACAACCCAAATTCCATCAACAAGTGAATGAATAAAAAAACTGTGGTACATTCGTACAACAGAATGTTACTCAGCAATGAAAAGAATGAACTATGGATGAATCTTGAAATAATCATGCAGAATGGAAGAAGACAGATTAAAAAAAAAGAGTACATACATACTGTATAATTGCTTTCATATAAAAGTTTAGGAAATGCAAACTAACATATAATAACTGAAAGCAAATCAGTGGTTGCTTGGGGACTAGGATGGGGAGGGATGGATGGAGGGATTTTGAAGGGACACAAGGAAACTTTTGGGGAGATGTATGAGTTTGTTATCTTCATTTTGGTGATAGTTTTATGGATATATACATGTGTCTAAAGTTATATTGTACTATACTTTAAATATGTGCAGTTTACTGGATTCAATTACACCTGAATAAAGCTGCTAAAAAATAAAGTATTTGCCTTAATTTTGAATATTATTTAGCATTATCATTTTGGCAATTCATTTATGTATAACCTCAGACATAATTTGAATAGCATATAACTCAATGGTAATTCTAACATTAGTTATTTGACTTTCATATGTGCATTAGTCTCAAATACTCCAAGCTGGTGTAAATGTTTAACCTGCTCCAGAGAATATAGATCCTGAAAGAAGTTCCTTCTATACTTTTCAAACATCTACCCTGAATAGTCTATTGTTTTAACAGCAATCTAATACTATCATCATTTAGCTAATTAGTTTATGTAATTATTTTCAATTTAAGCAATATAATTTTTATGAGACAGGAAAAAGTAAAATCCATGGAATATTTTAAGTTAAATATTTTATTTTCCATCTGAAGAAAAAGTTATATACTACATTCAGCATAAATCCTTTAACACAGGGTTACTGATTATTTCCCAAAATGTCTTATGAAAAATTTTCAAACATACCCTAACGTATAGAACTGGATAATGAATCTATATGTAAATATTACCCAGCTTCAAATATTTCTTTTTTTAAAAAATTAATTAATTTATAATTATTATTACTATTATATTTTACCTTCTAAGATGTTGCAAAGCAGTTGGGGGGAGGCAGAGAGAGGAAGAAAGAGGGAGAGAGGGGAAGGGGCTGGGGGTTAG
>NW_007729383.1:167975-180684 GCF_000696425.1 Galeopterus variegatus | reverse complement strand
ATTATTACTATTATATTTTACCTTCTAAGATGTTGCAAAGCAGTTGGGGGGAGGCAGAGAGAGGAAGAAAGAGGGAGAGAGGGGAAGGGGCTGGGGGTTAGGGTGGGAAGAAGAGGAAGGGAGATGTGGTTGAGGCCCCTGGAACCCCCCTCATTCTGGCAGGGGAGTCCAGGGGACTTCCAGCAGTGGCTTGGTTGTGGCTTGGCTGGATGTGGACTTCATGGGTGTGTGGCTGAGGCCCGTGGCCCCCTCCAACCCAGGAGCACAGGGCACTCTGGCGGTAGACTGGTAGTCCCTGCTGGGCTAGATGCAGATGTTGGGGGGTGGTGACTGAGGTCCTTGCCCCCCCCATTGCCCTAGCTCAGGAGCCCGGGGCACTTTGGCAGTGGCCTGGCAGTCATCTCTGGGCTTGATGCGGACATTGCGGGGTCATGGCTGAGGCCATCATCCCTACCTCACCCTGGCTTGGGAGCCCGAGGGGCTTCCAGTCCTTCTAGGTTTTATAGGTGTTTTCTGGTGGTGTTAGACTTTTACTGGTTAATCTCTGATCTGTGGGGTGTTTTTTCGTTTTTTCTTTCAGTTCTGTGTTGGATTATTCACTACTCCCACCTCTTAAACTCTGCACTGGAACTAATTTGTTGTCCTTTGCTTACTTCTAAAATGGGGGAACTTTCTGTGGGATCCAGCATTTGAGCCCTGTGGTTGAGTTAAATTTCTGCTTTAGTGCTGATTCTCTAGGGAAGGCTTTTTGTGCAGCTCAGGTTTTAATCGTTGACCTTATAAGCACTTCCAGGTCTTGTGAAGTCCAATACACCCAGGCTGTGTGGAAACTCTGGTCTGGGCCTGTGTCTTTTCAGCAAACTGCACCCCCTGAAGTTCTACATTCTTGACCAGTCTCCACTGAGTGGGCCTGTGCTGGCTGGAGGGCAGATCAGCTGTCCATGCTGTGCCCCAATGTTCTCCTGGTGGACCCGTCTCCCCAACTGCCCACACTCCAAACACTTCCCATGGGATGGGCCATGTGTCCCTTGTGGTGCCTCACTGGCCTCTGAGTGGCTCCTTTTTTTCTGTTGTTGTGGCTCCTAGCTCCTATGCAGGTCCACAGGAACCCTATTAGTGGTCTTATTAGCCTGAAGGCTACAAAGGCCCTCTTCTCCCCTGCAGCCTTCAAGCAACTTCATACGAAGGGCACAGCTGCGGCTTTTGCCAGCTCTTGCTCCGTGTGCTCACCAGGGCCAGCCTTGAAATGGCTGGGGCTTGAAATAGTAAGAGCAGTTCTTTCTTTCTCTCATCTGACTTCTCCTACCTTCATGAACTCTGTAGGTCGTTCTTCCTTTTCCCCTGAGCTCGAGAAGCCCCAGCTTGGCAGTTCGTTTAAGTTGTCTGGACTTTCACTTCTACCACCTCTCTCTCACAACAGTGGGAGAAAGTTCTCTGCTTTTAAGGATTCATGTGATTAGATTAGGCCCACCTGGATAATTCAGAATAATCTCCTATTTTAATGTCTTGAACCTTAATGACATCTGCAAAATCCTTTTTGCCATATAAGGTAGAATATTCACAGGTGTCAGGGGTTAGGGAATGGACATATTTAGGGGGCTTTTCTGCTTACCACAGGAGGCTATATTCTGACTCTAGGATAGTGGTTATCTATGTGTAGGGAGGAAAGGATTAGGAAATGGTATAAAGAAGATTTCAAATCTGTAATTCCTTATTTTTGAAAAATAATCTGAAGGAAATATGGCAAAAGTTAAGATTTATTAAGTATGTGTGTTGTGTAAAGGGTGCTCTTCATATTTTTCTTCAAGTCATTATTTATATTTGAAACATTACATAATAACACCTTTTAAAATAAGAAAAAACAAATACACACTGAAAAATAAATAACATGGTATTTTATGCATCCCAGATTTTAGAGAAAATTAATAAATGGTTTTAGAAGTCATTAGTAAACCATAGATGAGCTTCAGAAGAGTGATTGATGAAGAAATGGTTTCCAGGTAATGCAATAATTACTTCAGTATATTTGGGTGTGAGAAATGAGAGAATTAATTAAGAATATATAAGGGTATATGGGATTGGAAAAATATTTTTAAAAATATTTTATGAACACGCACAAATAGAGAAATAGTCTAATGTGCTAAGTGATAATTGCAAAAAAACAAATGGAAAGAAAATTTGAATACCAAGAAGAGAAAGGACAAGTTTGAAGGAGCTAGCTCCTGGGGGAAGCAGAATGGAATAATATTTAAAGTACAGGTGGAGACATTTACTCGGATTGAGAAGACACATCTTCTCTATTGTATTAGTCATTTGGGCTGCCATGACAAAATACCATAGTCTAGGTAGCTCAAACAACAGAAGTTTATTTTCTCACAGTTCTCTAGGCTGAAAAGTCCAAGATCAAGGTATGAGCCAATCCGGTTTCTGGTGAGGGCTCCTGTCCTGGCTTGTAGACAGCTGCCCGCTCACCGTGTCCTCACATGGTGGAGAGAGAGCAAGCTCTCAGTGTCTCTGCTTATAAGGGCGTAAATCCCATCATGAGGGTGGGTAGTTATTACAATAGTCACTATTCTATAAATTAAACCTAAACCTAATTATTTCTTAAAGGCTCCCTCTCCAAATGCCATCACACTGGAGATAAGGGCTTTAACATATGAATTTGGGGGGACACGGTTCAGTACATAGCATCTAGTAAACTAAAAGGAGGAAGTAAAAATAGTTGTATGTATAGAAATCTAGTAGGTAGGAAGATAGTAGGTGAGAATATCCCTATCTATTGGCTACCAAAATAATGCATACAATGAAACATCCAAGCTCTTAATCTATAGAAAAAGGAAAAGACAAATAGTAAGGTAACAGTATCAGTGAAAATTCCAGCATACTGTAGCAGACATTTAAAATTAGGAAAGAAAGAAACATGCCTTATGGGTGGACATATTGTTTGCCTATTTATTGTTATTTTCTTTTTTAACCTATTAACAATCCTAATTTTATTTAGATAATCAGCACCAGGGGATGAGTCATGATTGCCTAAACCACTCACGAATTCCACTCTTCTTTGGTGGAAACTGGGAAGTCTTTCTTGCAGCTAAGTCTTTCTTAGCCATGTGATACAGTACTAGCCAATGAGTCTAAAGGGAACCTTCTGGTGGAATAGTCTTTGCCCTCCTCCCTAATTAAGACATGATGTTTAATAATGTGATGCTAGGAGCTACAAAAGCCATAATGACAATATGAGGGAAAGGACAAAAATTATAGTCACATTGAACCAATGACTTATTGTGGAAATGCTGAACCAAACCCAAAATCTCATGTCCCCCAGACTTCTTAGTAAGCAAAAATAAACATATTTGTGGTTTATATTATGGCTATTTAGGCTTTCTCTTATTTTCAACCAAATGCATCCTAACTAATATGCAATGCAAAAATAGAGAGAGAAACCAATCTAGGAGAAAAATAAACAAAAAATTTCAAATTCCTTGCATAAGCTTCTTTTGATAAATATACAATAGAAATATGTAATAAGAACATTCATTTCTTTATTATTATTTTTTTATTTTTTTTATTATTTCTTTTTAAAAGATGACTGGTAAAGGGATCTTAACCCTTGACTTGGTGTTGTCAGCATCATGCTCACCCAGTGAGCAAACCGGCCACCCCTACATGGGATCTGAACCTGTGGCCTTAGTGTTATCAGTACCACACTCTCCCGAGTGAACCACAGGCCAGCCCCAGAACATTCATTTCTTTCAAAAGGGTGGGGAGGAAAGAGCAAATGATAGAAAATGGGATTAGAGAAAAGGCAGACAGAAGAGTAAAGTAAACCAAATAAGGACTAAAAATCAGCATTATAAAATGTATAAATTAGTAATAACAACTAATAGTACTAGAATAGGCATGAACCAAAATAAAATTATTAGGGACTTTACTGCTAGAACTACTAACTAGTTAATTTACACCAACACCATTTCAAAAATAAAAAGGCTGAACAACTGTTGGGCTGTATCTCAGATCCTTCTGCCCCTTCCTGTGCAGGTCATGAGTCAGGTAACCGGAAGAAGGTGCTGATAGCTTTATGCAAGGTAGACATACGTTATTCTTCAGATGTGAGCCTCGCAGACATGCTTGATTCTCAGACACAAGCTCTGCTCTCCTCCACTGACCCTCCAAGTTCTCCTGACCCTCTGTGCTCTGCCGACCTTCCAGGCTCTGCTGACCAGCAGTTCAGAGCAGTTATGTTTATACTCTCCATATGCAACAGCGGCCACAAGCCAAGCATCACATAATTACAACAACCATGCTGGATCAGTAAATGGGCTCACATGTGCAGTTATACTACTTTTATAACTTGTTTGTAGTGAATGTGCTGAATCTTGCCCATTTGTAACAGATATGAGGCGAGTGAGCCTGACTAAACTTTTTCTACTTTCCTTACAACAGCATAGCTGAAGATATTTGAAACCCCAAAAGGCAGTGAAAAATTATGGAGATATTAGCCCAAAGCAAACAAAAATCCAGAGAAGCAAGCTTGGCATTTGGAGTCTTCTTCTCCCCTAAAGGTATCTTGAAAAGGTGATCGAGAATGTGAAAAGTTGTTTGGACAGTTTCCTAAAGTTAGTGGAAAAATGGAGTCCAGAGATCACCGAGGACATGGATTGGAACTTTAAAGAGCCACACTCTGAAAGTAGAGGAGAATTACACGTACGCCAGCCTTTGCATGGACTAAAGGCCAACTTTGTCTCAGCCCCTGAAATAGCATCAGAGTGACCTGGGATTGCTGATGCCCACAGCACTCTGACAGAGCAAGTGAAATTTTTCTCTGCAGGAAGAGAATATAATGTATAGCCTTAATTTATTTATATAAGTTTTCATAATGATACCCTGTTCTTAATGGAAAAAAACAAGAATCAGAGACAAAATCCAGAGACAGTGGAAACTGATTCAGACACATAACTTTAAAATAAATAAGCTTAATAGACTTGTGGAAATTAAAGACAAGATTGAGAATTTTGGCATAATATTTCTGGAAAGTATAAAAAACTAAAAATTTTAGAAGTGAAAAATTCAATGGCTGAAACTAAAATCTTAATGGACAAGTTTAAAGGAGATTAGACATTTCTAAAGAGTGTATTAGTGACTTGTGAGGTAGGTAAGGAGAAAATATATAAAGCGAAGCACAGAAAGAATACAGCAAAAAACAGAACAGAGTATGAGATACATAATGGGTAGAGTGAGGAAACATACATATTCATGAAGTTCCAAAGAAGAGAGAAAGCGTGTATATAACATATATGAGAAAATAGAACAATATGTAAGATATAAATAGAACAATATATAAGATATAGATGAAAAATCTCCAAACGGAAAAAAGACATCAACTACAAATGTTAGGAGTTCTATAAATAAATCCCAGGTATGATAAATAAAAAATCCCTTCTTTGTCACATCATAATAAAATTACTGAAAATCAAAAGACAGAAAATACTTAAAGCAGCAAGAGAAAAAAAGACAAATTACAGAGATAGTACAATTAGAAACATTAGATAACAAGAAGACAGAAGACAATGGAGTGGTATCTTCATAAATAATAATTCTTCCATCATGATTCTATGTCCAGTAATAAATCCTTTAAATATGAAAGTGAAATAGAAGACCTACACTAAAGGAAAATTTAAAAGGAGGTCTTCAAAGATAAAGAAAATGCTCCCCGATAAGAGTTCTTATTTTCTGGGCCGGCCCGGTGGCGCACTGGATAGTGCGCCGCTTGGGAAGCGCGGCGAACAAGAAGACAGAAGACAATGGAGTGGTATCTTCATAAATAATAATTCTTCCATCATGATTCTATGTCCAGTAATAAATCCTTTAAATATGAAAGTGAAATAGAAGACCTACACTAAAGGAAAATTTAAAAGGAGGTCTTCAAAGATAAAGAAAATGCTCCCCGATAAGAGTTCTTATTTTCTTCAAGCTTCTCTTCCAATTCACTAAAACATTTAAACTTTGTCTTATTTGTGTCAAACTTGTCCATTGAAATCTTAGTTTCAACTATCAAGCTTTAATAATAGTAATGCCATATGTTATAATTTCTTTAATAGATATCATAATTAAATACATGACTACATTAGCAAGAGGACCTAAAGATAAGCTGCAAGTCACTTAGCTTCAGTGGGAATTCCCAGAGGAATCATCTAGCCACCATCTTTAGCTGATGAATTCAGTTTGCTTCAGGCTGAGCTTTCTAGCAATCAGGATGGAACCAGCTGTTCCCGGGGCTTTCAGATCATGTCTTGCTGTCCCATTGGCCACCTTAACTCAGCAGTCTTTCTGAATGGCTAGACGTGATCCTCCTTTGCTAGGACGGTGCTCCTAGCACTCACTATAATGACAGTCATGGAGGAATGATTGTGTAATTATGCTAGAAGAAGTATGGAGGAAGTTTCTGTAATACTTGCTAAGAATTTAATGCTTTAAAGTTTTTCTTCTCTTTGTAGTTTTATGGGGTAATTAAGGGATAAGAGCAAAAATGCTGCTAAAGTTCAGAAAAGCTTTACTTTCAGGGGCTTTTGAGGAATGAATTTACATATTTCTCTTTACACACAAAAGGTCTTAGATAGAAAGAAGTTTCTGTAATACTTGCTAAGAATTTAATGCTTTAAAGTTTTTCTTTTCTTTGTAGTTTTATGGGGTAATTAAGGGATAAGAGCAAAAATGCTGCTAAAGTTCAGAAAAGCTTTACTTGCAGGGGCTTTTGAGGAATGAATTTACATATTTCTCTTTACACACAAAAGGTCTTAGATAGAAAAAACAGTGTCAGTTCACAAGATTGGGCAGTCGTGGTACACTTTCTCTCTTGTGAATTTCTCCTGAGTTTGGAGGCACGCCCACCAACTCAGAAAAACAGGTTGCCTCTGCACCAGGAAAAGACTGAAACATGGTAATGCATTTCCTCTGGATTTTCACAGTTTTCTTCTCTGCAGCGTTCCCCCGCAGTTTCCACCACTTCCTCTTATTCCTGATCAGGCACTTCCTCCCCCTCTCAGTCTTCTTGTCTGATATTTGCTCTCCTAGGCTGCGGGCGGTGCCCTTCTTGTTCTGTCTGACATGGGATTCATTTCTGTTACTTAAGATGTTTTGGTCTGCTACTCAAAATCACGTCTCTTTCTCCCTTTGAGAAAATTAAACACTTGGACTGGGGGTGAAGAAAAGAGAATCTGACGATTCTTCAGTGCCTTAATTGTCTTCAGCGCATATGCGAATTTGTAAGTTAAGACTTCACAATGTTCCAAAGTAGTTATTTTTAGCTTCCATTTTACATATGGGACAATTGAGACAAGATCTCTTTCCTATCTTGCTATATTCCTTGTTTCTGGTGCCGAAAGCCCACATCATACCAGAAACCTAGAAGTTTCAGGAGGCTAATACTTGAGACCTGTCTAGAAGGGGTGAGAGGATATGAGGACATCAGTGATATAGACTTTGGGCACCTTGTGATGCAAAAATAACCTTTTCCTAGAACTCCAAACATACAGGGTTCAGAAAGTAGTCATATCTTTAATTATAAGTATCTCCCTATAATTGTATACTCTCAGGTTGTGGAAATTCAGAACAGGGCAACAGACATAGCTTTGGGGCAAACCTCTCCAATTGGCAAATTTTTTCTCCATTGCCCTTTCTACATCTGGCTTTGTGCAAGCTCAGGGTGTCTAAAATCCCTTACTGGTTCCTAATCCAGTCTGTTCTCTGTTAGTAGTAAAGCCCTAGACTGTTCTCCTGAGTCTCATTCATTCATGCACTCATTCACTCATCAATGCATTCATGTGTATTTTTAAACAGTACTTTTTCAGCCACTCCTTTGGGCCAGTCACCGTATTAGCTACTCTTGTATGTCTTGTTTTAAAATGAGCTCCTCTCAGGCAGTCATTTTTGGAAAAGATCCAGTCAGGTGACTGCACCTAATTGTGATAATAACTGAAAACATAGTGGTAGCATTCTCAGAGATGTTTCCCTTCTAAATTTGAACTCAGAGTCTGAATAAATGAAACACAGAGAATAGAAATTGCAGCACCAGCTAAAAATAATAAGTGATGATTTCATTTATTTCTGTGACCCCTCAAATAACTCTATCACCTCTACCTGTGAAGAAGTCTGGCCCCAAACAAGGTACAATTTCCGTTTACCCTTTATGAAAATTTCATTTACAATATTTTCACTCTTTGGCTTTTATTTTTAGGGAAGACAGTTAAGGAATTTCTAGTGCTAGTAAGTGGGGCTCCATTTGGAGATGAGTAGGAGGGAGGGGTCTTTGCTGACTTCCGAAGTTGTAATGGGTGATGTGACTCTCTGTATCCATTTCTTTGTTTGATCTCCTGCTTTTCTGGCATATTCTGCCAAAAGTGTTATATTCTCAGAATTAATCCAGGTCGCTGTAGCTAGTTATACTGGTGAGTATAAGAAAAAAAATTAATAATATGGAAAATGTACTCCCCATACGACTGGAAGTAGTCAGGTTTTTAGAAATAATACACACAATTTAGCCTTTTATTCTCCTCTTTTAGGGATCAAGGAAGAAGATTATATCTAACAGGAATTTTCAAACTCCACCTTAATACCAAATTCTTACATTGACATTCAAAGTTATTAGTCTTCTGGATCACTGGATTTAAAAATGATTTTTGTTAATTCTGTGCTAGTTATTGTTCAACTGGATGAGAAATACAGGTAATGTGAACTTGATTCCTAAGAATATCATTAATGCTAGATGTTGCTGGATAAACAATGGGAGAGAAATCATGAGACTTTTGGGAAATTGAACATGCCGGTCTTGCAATATGAATGTAAGTCACAGAGCAGAACAGGAAGGGTGAAGATAATGCCATCAGAGGTGTTGACAGGTTGTCCTGGGTCTGATTGTAATTTGGGTTGTCAGTTCAGAGTAGGAAAAAAAGAAGACCCAGCTCTAAAGAGCTGGTAGGTAGTCTGTGGTTACAAATGGCATGTGGGCACAGACAAGAGCTGAATTTGAATAGATCACATATGGATGTGTTTAAACAGGGCTTGGAGATTATGACCAGAGTATGTTCACATATTGGCCAAACTATTTCTCATGATCAATTATATGGCATCTCTGCTGCTTTTTCTGATCATTACCCTTTCTCCTTACTCTGCAAATCTCCAACCACTATCTCTTTTCACTTTCCACCACTCACCCCACTTAAATATTTATTGAAAAATAAAAGTCATTGGATGGAAACTGCTTCCTTCCCAACACCAGATCTATTGAGCTCATGCATGTTTGATGGAAGGGAGTAAACTCACTTCCACTGAAGGCCACGCTCTGCTTCTGCTCTGACACCCAACTGCTCTCACTCAGAGACACCATTTCTGCAATTTTCTCTTGACACTTTCTGCAATTTCTCCCTCACTACTGGAATATTATCAATAATTTATAAGCATCCCCTAGTAGCTTTAAAAAAATAACAAAGAACCCTAAAGAATTAAATAAAGAACAATGAAAGTGACAGGGAGTTGGCTGAGGCTTGAGGTCCTACAGAAAAGGTTATCACAGGGTTTAGGAAATCTAGAGACTTATTTAGGGAAGTTTATCATTTCTGAACATGGATTTTGGGGAAGGCATGAAACTTTGTGGATGGAGAAGAGGGTTAAAACACTTGGATTTTTGTTAGGCATAAGAAGAGGCTTTACCTGATTTACTTCTTATATTTCAAAGAAAATACTGAAGGCAACGGGAAACCAGTGTTGTGCCCGAGTTCATCTTCCTCGGGCTGTCTGCTGACCCCCAGATCCAGGCTCTATTTTTTGTGCTGTTCCTGGGGATTTACCTCTTGACCCTAATGGGGAACCTGATGATGCTGCTGGTGATCAGAGTTGATTCCCACCTCTACACACCCATGTACTTTTTCCTGGGACAACTGTCCTTCCTGGATCTCTGTCACTCCTCTGTCACAGTACCTAAGCTGTTGAGAACCTCCTGTCTGAGAAGAAAACGATCTCAGTAGAGGGCTGCATGGCCCAGGTCTTCTTTGTGTTTGCCACGGGGGGCACTGAGTCCTGCCTGTTGGCAGTTATGGCCTATGACTGCTATGTTGCCATCAGTTCTCTTCTGCTCTGTGGCCAGATGATGAGCAGAGAGCTGTGTGTGGGGCTGGTGAGGGGCTCATGGGGCTTGGCTTTTCTGGACGCACTCATCAATACCCTTGTAGCTCTCAATTTAGACTACTATGAGGCTCAAAATATCCACCGCTTCATTTGTGAGCTGCCCTCTCTCTATCCTTTGTCTTGCTCTGATGTCTCTACAGGCTTTACCACCCTGCTCTGCTCCAGCATCCTGCATGTCTTTGGAAATTTTCTCCTGATATTTTTTTCCTGTATTCGCTTGTTGTTCACCATCCTGAGCATCAATGCCACCACAGGCAGAAGCAAGGCCTTCTCCACATGCTGTTCTCATCTCACTGCGGTGAACTTCTTCTATAGTTTGGGATTACTTTGCTACCTCATGTCAAATTCAGGATCCACCCTTCTCCTTGCAGTGTAGCGTGGTCACTCCCATGCTGAATCCCCTCAGTTACAGCCTGAAGAACAAGGAGGTGAAAGCAGCTATGAGAAGAATGTTGAGAAAAAGTTTCTAGTGTTTCAAATAACAGACCACAAAATCAGAACGATGAGGAAACTGGCTAGAACTGCAACAAACAGCGCCTGGACACTAAGAATTCCCTGATTTCAGGATCTGCAAGATACTGTAAATGTTTTTCTTAAAAATACTTAAGAAAAGGTGGACAGTTATTTTCTTGGGATGATACCAGGTCAGTACTAATCAGGGGAAGATGGATGAAAAAGACAAACCTCTTACCTGCTCGGTCTGTCTATACCATTCTTCCAGTAACTAAACTCCAATGTTCAATATGGTTCCAGAGAGACTTAATCACAGTGTCTGAAAATCCTCCCCACCCCCTGCCCCCGTCATTATTCACTCATCCTTCCTGGCATGGAGGATGTTCCAAAAATGAGCACGTGGTCAATGCCAGATCATTTACTCTCTCAGAAATTTTAATCTTGAGAGATTCAGAGAGGCAGAGGTTGGCCATTCTGTTTGCAGCACTCTGACAGCCTGTGCAAGTATTCCTGCTGATAAGATCAGTAGAGTTATCCTAGATTCTGTCCTTTCAAGGCCAGATTTATAAACGTGAATCATAATAAGAGCACATTGTTAGATATTTGCATTTTGTCAGGTATTGTGCTAAGCAATTTACATACATTTAAATATCACAATGAATACATTAAGTAAATGCTTTAGTTATCTCTATTTCAGAGAAAAAAACTGATTCAGAGAGGTCAGTGGTGGGGTTGGAATTTGGAACCAAATGGACTTACACGAAAGCCTATTTTCTTTACCACCGTGATACACTGACTATCTATCTCCTTGATGGTGTGAGCTACCCTGTACTCAGTTTGTGAATTCCCTTTCTAATGATTTGTTGTTGCTGTTGTCATCTATTTTTATTTTGCTTAAGTAAGTTGAAATTAGATTCTGCCATTTGCAAGAAAAGTACCTAAAAGACATATATTGGTACTGCAATGGAACTGCAGGTATAGACATCCAAGGACAATTGGGATATTTGAAATTGTTTATCAGATCTAGTCATGTCCAGTAGAGACAACAGCTAACATATTTGTTTATCCTGCTTCAAACTATTTACCCAGTGGCCAACCATCTCTAGCTGGGAGGGAACCTGTGATAAGAGATATTCCCCAGCTTGTACACATTGCTAGACAATTAGCCCTTCCACTCAGCCCTAATGATGCTATAGAAATGGCAGAACGAGAGAGAGCCAATGGTCGAGTAAGTGCTGGACAGAGACTGTGGCAAACACAAAGATGAAACCAGCAGAATTTCAGGAAAGACCCTTTAGACTGTGAAATGCATTTGGAGGATTAGTGAGAAGGAAATTTGGGAGAGGCATAAGGACTAGATTTATTATGGTCAAAAATAAATAATTATCTCTTTCTGAAATTACCTTTTACTTTTATTTATTTACAAGCTGTCTCCCCTTCACCTTACACAATTCAGCAGTAGATAATATAAACGCAAAGAGAACAGGGATATTTTCTGGCATCTTCACTACTTTTACAAGAATATTAAGAAAGTTTCTTTTATTTTTTTAAAAGATGACCGGTAAGGGGATCTTAACCCTTAATTTTGGTGTTGTCAGCACCACGCTCACCCAGTGAGCGAACCGGCCATCCCTGTATATGGGATCCGAACCCGGGACCTTGGTGTTATCAGCACCACACTCTCCCGAGTGAGCCACGGGCCGGCCCTAAGAAAGTTTCTAACATGATTGTTGCACAATAAATACGTTTTGAATGTGTCAGTTATGGGCCAAGAAACTGAGAATATAGTTAGGATGAATTCTCACCAAAAGGATCCCACTGCCCAAAATAGTTTAACATAATGATATGAATAGAATACTCTACCATGCAAATGCCAGTCTCTTCTTTCCTCATCAGCCTGGTTCTGGTCCATGAACTCACAAACACTGTAGACACGGTTGGGCAAAGTGGTGGTTATGCAAATGGTTAACAACATTTTCATTTACCAAGGCCGATCTGTTGCCATTGGTGAAAGTTATTTTGATAAAAGTTTCACACAAATTTTGTTAGATATATTACCAGATACCACTCATTTTTT
>NW_007729383.1:166836-167603 GCF_000696425.1 Galeopterus variegatus | reverse complement strand
TTTTTTGTTTCTCTTGTGAATTAAAAATTCAAGTACATGTACTACTTGGTTATTTCTAATATATAAGAATGTTGTGGTATTTTGTTCATTGATCTTATGCCTGTCAATATTGTTGAACTAACTATCTTTCTAGTTCTAGTGGCTTATTTATAGACACTATTTGATTTTTAGATTACCTTTTAATCATTTCATCTTAAAGGGAAATAATCTTTCTTGCAATTTTTTTTATATATCTCACTTTTAAAGTTAATACAGGACCTCTGGCATAGATATCTTTTTATTGGGATCAATGAGAAAGTTTCTCATGTCTCAGCATTAAGAATGATGTTTGTTCTAATTGGATGAATACCTTTAACTTATTAAGAGAGTTTTTTTCTAATCGTATTTTTCTGAGAAGTGGTATGAAATTTTGTCAAATGCTTTTTCTGCTTCTACTGCTTTCTTTTTTTTTATGGCTGTGTAGTGTCTGTCATATAATAGGCTTGCTATAAATGTATGTTGAAAGAAAAATAAATTCATTGAAATGGTCATATGGTTTTTGTTATTTATTTTGCTAAAATTAAATTGTATCAGTAGGTATTCTGTTGAAGAGTTTCTGTATTCCTGGAGTCACCCTACTTAGGTACAGTATTAGAAACTTAATTAACTTTGACCAATATTTAACTTAGGAATTTCCTATTTATGTTCATAAGAAAGGCAGTTTAAAATTTTTCCTTCCATTCACCTGATGTTTTTTTGTTAACAGATTTATTGAGATTACAATTCAC
>NW_007729383.1:164410-166332 GCF_000696425.1 Galeopterus variegatus | reverse complement strand
CATTCACACAGTTGTGCAACAATCACTACAACCCAGTATCTGAACATTTTCATCACCCCAAAAGAAATCCCATGTTGGGTCACAAATCAACACTCAACAAATTTTTAAAAAATGAAATCATTTCAAATATCTTTTCAGACCACAACAGATTAAAACTAGAAATCAATAGCAAGCAAAACTCTGGAAGCTACATAGATACGTGGAAACTAAAGAACATACTCCTGAACAACATATGAGTCCAAGAAAAAATTAAACAGAAAATAAAAAAATTTCTTAAAACTAATGACAATAAAGATACATCATGCCCAAACCTGTGGGACAACTACAAAAGCACAAAGAGGGAAGCTTATTGCATTAAATGCTTACATCAAAAGAAGAGAAAGATTTCAAATCAAAAACCTAATGCTGCACTTCAAAGAACTAGAAAAACAAGAACAACCCAATCCCAAAATTAGTAGGCAGAAAGAAATAATTAAGATCAGAGCAGAACTAAATGAAATAAAGAACACCCAAATGATACAAAAGAACAATAAAACAAAAAGTTGGTTTTTTTGAGAAGATAGACAAACAAACCATTAGCTTGGATAACTAAAAAAAGAAGAAAAAAGAAGAGAGAAGACTGAAATAACAAAAATCAGAAATGAAAAAGGAGGCATTACAATTGATACAACAGAAATACAAAGAATCATTAGAGACTATTACAAACAACTACACATCAACATATTTGAAAGCCTGGAGGAAATGGATGAATCTCTGGACACATACAAAATAACAAGACTGAACTAAGAAGAAAAAGAAAACCTGAACAGACGAATAACGAACAAGATAGAAGCAGTAATCAGCAGTCTCCCAACAAAGAAAAGCCCAGGACTGGATGGCCTTACTGCTGAATTCTATCAAACCTTTAAACAGGAATTAATACCAATTCTTGTCAAACAATTCCAAAAAATTGAAACAGAAGCCATTCTCCTGAACTCATTCGGTGAGACCAGCATCATCGTGAGACCCAAACCAAACAAAGATTCAACCACAACAACAACAAAAAGCTACATGCCAATATCTTTGATGAATACAGGCACAACAAAATATGAGCAAACAGAATACAGCAACACATCAAAAATATACACCAGGATCAAGTGGGATTCATTCCAAGGATGCAAGGATAGTTCAACATACGGAAGTCAATAAATGTGAAACACCACATCAACAAAATCAAGGACAAAAACCATGTGATTATCTCAATAGACACAGAAAAAACATTTGACAAAATTCAACATCACTTCATGATAAAGACTTTTAGTAAATTAGGTTTGGAATGAAAATATATTAATGCAATAAAAGCCATATATGACACACTCACTGCCAAAATCATCCTGAATAGGGAAAATCTGAGAGCTTTTCCCTTAAGAACAAGAACAAGACAAGGATACCCACTCTCACGACTCCCATTTAACATAGTATTGGAAGTACTAGCCAGAACAATCAGGCGAGAGAAAGAAATAAAGGGCATTCGGATCAGAAAAGATGAAGTCAAACAGTCCCTAATTGCAGATGACATGATCCTACATATAGAAAACCAAAATACTCTACCAAAAAACCCTTAGAGCTGATAAACAATTTCAGTAAGCTTGCAGGATACAAAATCAACACACAAATATCAGTAGAGTTTTTATACTCCAACAACAAACTAGTGGAAAAAGAAATCAAGAAAGCCAGCCTATTTATAATAGTCATCAAAAAAATAAAACATCTGAAAATAAATAAATAAATAAAATTTTAAAAAACCCCATACCCATCCTTGGCCCTAGGCAACCAGTAATCTACTTCTTATCTGTATATATTTGTCTATTCTAGACATCCGATCTTGACATCAATAGTATGCTTTCTTTCATCTTTGTATTTTCTTAAAATATTTGCTTAAA
>NW_007729383.1:162122-163790 GCF_000696425.1 Galeopterus variegatus | reverse complement strand
CCTATTTATAATAGTCATCAAAAAAATAAAACATCTGAAAATAAATAAATAAATAAAATTTAAAAAAACCCCATACCCATCCTTGGCCCTAGGCAACCAGTAATCTACTTCTTATCTGTATATATTTGTCTATTCTAGACATTCAATCTTGACATCAATAGTATGCTTTCTTTCATCTTTGTATTTTCTTAAAATATTTGCTTAAAAAAGAGACGATCACTTTCCCAAAGGCTTTAAAAAAACTCACCTTTAAAATTTTGAGGACTTTTTGTCTTTTTGTTATTGTTGAGGACAACTTTGTATTTATGATTTAATTCCTTTAATGGTTTTTGGTGCATTTGGGATTTTATATTTGCTCATGAATCAATTATGGTGATTTGTGATTTTTGTTACTATTACTCATTTAATTTCATTGGCGATTTGTTGCTTGTAATATTCTCATATTTTTAAACATTTATTTAACATTCATTCCATCTGAAATGAAAAATTTCACACATAACAGCAAAATCAAAAGAATTTCACAGTGAACATCCATATAATCACATCTAAATTTTACTATTAACATTTAGTATACATTGTTTATCATCTACCTATCCATCTATCAACTCATCACCACTTTTAAAAAAACGCATGTCAAAGAAAATTTCAGACACCAGTGCACTTCACACTAAATACTTCAGCATGCATATCATTAACTAGAGTTCAATATTTGATTACAGCTTCTCTTTTTCTTTTGAGATAAAATCTACATGCTAAAATATTAAGAGTATCTTTCAGTGAATTTTGATATACACAAACTGCTGTATAACTCAAATCCCTATTTAGATATAGAACATTACCACTATCCAAGCAAACTACTTTATGTTCTTTTGCAGTTAATTCTTGCCCATACTTCCCCACTTGTTAACAACTGTTTGGATTTTTTCCACTATAGGATTGGTCTTGCCTGTTGCAAAACATCATATAGAAATTATACAATACACAGTATTTTGTGTAAAGCTTCTTTCTTTTTTTTTTTTTTTTCTTCCCCTTTTTGTCTTTTTTTGTGACCGGCAATGGATCGCAACCCTCAGTGTCNGGGAGCGCCACCACGCTCCCAAGCGGCGCACTGTAGCAGTGCACCACCAGGCCGGCCCAAAGCTTCTTTCATTCAGCATGTTTTTGAGATTCATCCATGTTGTTTCATGTATCAGTAATTCATTTCTTTTTATTGTTGAGTAACATACTACTGTATGAATGCATCACTATTTGTTTATCCATTCTTCTGGGCTGTTTCCAGCTTGGGGCTATTATGAATAAAGCTGCTATGAACTCTCCTGTGAAGGCCTTTTTTTGCTTTATTTTTATTTCCTGTGGGGAAATCTCTAGTGTTGGAATTATTGGATCATAAGTAGGCATAGGTTTAGTTTTGTAATAACCTGCCAATATATTTTTCCAAAGCTGTTATATCATTTTATAATTCACCAACAGTGTTGCTCCATATCTCACCAACACTTGGTATGGTCAGTCTTTTTGATTTTAGCCATTTTTGTGGGTGTCTAATGAAATAGTCATGTGATTTTAGTTGGTATTTGCCTGATGATTAATGAGGTTGAACACTATTTAATGTGTTTAGTAGGCATTCATATATTTTCTTTTTTGAGTTGTTTATTCATCTTCTGCTTATTT
>NW_007729383.1:153435-161387 GCF_000696425.1 Galeopterus variegatus | reverse complement strand
CAGTTTTTAAGTGAAAATTTTAAATTTTGATGAAGTCTAATTTACCTTTTTTTTTTCTTTCCTGGTTTATGCTTTTTGTATCCTACCTAAGAAATACTTGCCAAACACAAGGTCAAAGAGATTTTCCACTCCGTTTTCTTTTAGAAGTTTTAAAGTTTTATATTTTACACATAGGTCTGTGATCAATTTTCAGTTAATATTTCATATAGGTATGGGTCTAGCTTAATTTTATTTTGCACTGGGACAATTGGATGTGCAGTCTTTGCCTCTTAATTGGGATGTTTAGAATTTTTTTTCACTCAATGTTATCATTGATATAGTTGGGTTTGAATCTACTATTTTGCAGGTAGTTTTCTGTTTGTTCCACCTTTTTTTGTTCACTTTTCTTCTTTTTGATTTTGTGTTCATTTTTCTGTTTGATTTAGTATTCATTTTATCTCAACTATAGGCTTACTAATTATATTAATTTTTATGGTACTTTTTGGTGGTTTCCTTAGGACAGGGGTTGGAAAACTTTTCCTATAGTGGATCAGAGAGTAAATATTTTAGAATTTCCAAGCCACAGAATATCTCTGTTACTGCTTGCACTATTAGTGCTTTTCCTACCTGCCTCTTTGTTTTCCTCCTCTTTCTTTTCCCACACTTCTTTAGAAAAGTAAAATTCATTCTTAGCTAATAAAAAACAGATTTGGCCCATGGGCCCTAATTTGCTGACCCCTGCCTTAGGTGATACAATGTGCAATCTTCTATTAAAATTAAAAAAAAATTTTTTTTGCAGATTGTTCTTTTAAAAATTTTAACATTTACTTGTACATATTTGTGGGGTACAATGGCTAATTTGCTGACCCCTGCCTTAGGTGATACAATGTGCAATCTTCTATTAAAATTAAAAAAATTTTTTTTTGCAGATTGTTCTTTTAAAAATTTTAACATTTACTTGTACATATTTGTGGGGTACAATGTATTGTTTCAATACATGCAACAATATGCAATCTTTTATTTTCCATATTTTACCTTCAAATATCATCATACCACAACATGTAAATATGTTGTCATGAATTTTCCTTCTACATGTGCTGTAAACTCCACAATTCATTTTTACTATTTTTGTTTTAGATACATTATTATTTAAAACAATTAAAATGAAAGAAAATATGTCCTACATTCAACTTCATTTTTACCATTTCCAGAGTTTCTTTATGTAGTTCTGGCTTTCCATCTCATATTTCTTCAGCCTAAATAACTACTATTAATATTTTGTATATTGTGGGTCTGCTGGCAGTGAATTCTCTCTGATTTTATTTTTTCTGAAAAAATATTAGAACTTCATTATTGAAAAAATATTTTGTCTAAGTGTAGAATTCTTGGCTGCAAGTATTTTTCTTTCAGTGCTTTAAATATTTTACATCATTATCAGGTTTGGTTAATTTCTGATAAGAAGTCTCATAACTTTTATCTTTGTTTCTCTATTTTTAATGTGTCTATTTTCTCTGGCAACCCTCAAGATAGAATGTTTATCTGCCGTATTGAGCGGTTTGAATATGATGTGTTTAGGTTTGTGTACATGTGTGTGTGTGTATTTGGATATCCATCCTGTTTTTGGTTCTTTGCGATTCTAGGATCTATGCTTTGATGTATCATTATTTTTTGGAAAGTTATCAGCCATTATATCTTCAAATATTTTTTCATACACATTTGTTCTCTTTCCTCCTAAGACTCTATTGCTCCGCAGCTCGTTGGTACTGTCCTTTTTAGAAAAACACCTTTTTCACTTGGTGTTTCAAGTTCTACATTTAACTTCAGTTTTATTGACCTGTCTTCAGTTTTACTCACTATTCCATCTTCCATTTTGAGAATACTGATGAGCGTTTTGAAAGTATTCTTTATTTCTGATACTGTGTTTCTTATTTCCAGCTATCCTGTTATTTTACTCTTTCTCACAATTTTATCCGCTTCCTTAATTTTCCATATTTGTTTATGCATTTCACCTAATCTTTTTCATCTGATTGCTTAATATATTAAACACAGTTACTTTAAAGTCTGTCTGACAGTTTCAACATCTGGGTCATCCCTGACTCTGGTTTTGTTGATTGTTTTGTCTCTTGACAATGGATTGATTTTTTTGCTTTTTATTTGTTTCATAATTTTTAATTGAACACTGGATATCTTGGGTAGAAACTGAGATAAATAATATTTATGCCTAGAGATAGGCACACCTCTTCTTCTGTCAGGTCATTAGTGTGAAGTGTTAAGTTAATTTAGTGAGTAGCTTAGTTGGATTTGATTTTTGTTGTTGTTATAGTTAGTTTCAGTTCATCATAGGCTCCAAGTATCTGTAACAATGCCTTGAGCTTAAGATGGTGCCTGAGAACATACAATAAATTATAGTTAATTATAGATGCCTATAATGTACTAGTGTACATCACTAGAACTTATTTTTCCTATTTAGTTTTAATTTTGTGTCCACTAACCAGCCTCTCTATATTCCCTCACTCTCTCATTCCCAGCCTCTAGTAGCCACAATTCTATTCTCTGCTTCTAAAAGCTCAACTTACTTTTTTTACCTCCTATATGAGTGAGAACATGCAACATTGATCTTTCTGTGCCTGATTTATTTTTCAAATATTTTCATCTCTAGGAAATGATAAAGTTTTGTGATGATTAATATGATAATTATCCTGATTTGATCATCACACATGGTATACATATATTGAAATATAACTCTGTATGCCATAAATATATACAATCATGTCTGAAGGGCTGGGGAATTGTTCTCAATATTTTCACTCTACCCTCGATTTTTCAGCCATCCCTCTACACCTGTATCATGGTATTTCCCCTCCCCAGCAACAGGTTGCTTTTGATTATTACTTGATGCTTGCTAGGGTGTTGGTGTGGTACCTTCTCTGTTTTACTGGCTTAGCCACAGTCTTAGGTAGCCTCTGTGTGATTGGTCCTCAGGGTGAATTTTCTCAGCATTAGAGCCCCTCTTAACTTTAGAAGCCAAACTCTGCCTTATATATGAGGTGGGTTCTCTGCAGGAGAGAATTTCCCACCCTTCTCACAGTAGTAGGATTCTCTAATTTATTGGTATAAGACCTGGCCCCAAACTGTTTCCTGCTCTTCCTCCAGAGGTAAAAGGTATTTTTTTCTATCATTCTCCAGAAGCAATAGGTCTTCAAGGGCAACAGGATTTGCTGCCCTTACCTCAATGGCCTAAGACTTTGATGTTGATAAGTTTCTCTAGAATATCCTTAACCTTTGATTTATATTTATTTATCCTGCTTACTGTTAATACACTTTCCAATGTACAAACTATGTCTGTATGTAATTATGGAAACTTCTCTGCAGTTATTTATTCAAATATTTATCCTCTGTTACTCATTTCTTTTCTTTTGGATTTTTTTGACAGTTCTCAATAGGGAAGTATAATATAGGCAACTTATCAACCTATTTTAATGTGTTTTAAAAGTGCTTTCATTTTCAGTCTTATTTTTCTATGTTGTACTCTGACAGAATTTTGTAGTACTATCTTCAAAATAACCAGTTCATTTATAACCACTGTACTATAGTGAGTACTGCACTTATTAGTTTTAGTTTAATTTTTTGTCTTTTGAATTAATTAATTTATCTATTTATTTATTTAATTGAAACATAGTTGATTGTACATATCTGTGGGGTACAGAGTTGAATATCAATACCTGTGTGGAATACATGATGTTCAAATCAGGATAATTGGTATATTCAACATTATACAATGTAATTGATTTTTGTGGCCCTTTTCCAATTCCCGTCTTACCTCCCTCCTCCTTCCTTTTTCCCACCTCTGTTAACCTCAGTTCTGTTCTCTCCTTTTGCAAGTCCAATGTATTATTGTGGCTGTTCTATCTTTCACTTTTATTTGTTGTTTATTATTATTTTTTAGCTCCCACTTATAAGTGAGAACATCAGGTATTTCTCTTTCTGTCCCTGGTTCATTTTACTTAAAATAATTTTCTCTAAGTTCATCATCATGTTTCTGTGAATGGCAGTATTTGAGTCCTTTTTTATGGCAGAATAGTATTCCATTGTGTATGTATACCACATTTTCCTTACCCAGTGGTCCGACAATGGACATTTAGTTCCAACTCTTGGCTAGGATAAATAGAGCTGTAATAAACATGGGAGTACAAGTGTCTCTTTGACATGAAGATTTCCATTCCTTTGGGTATATACCCAGCAGTGGAATTGCTGGATCATATGGCAATTCTATCTGTAGTTATTTGAGGAACATCCATACCATTTTCCATAAAGGCTGCACCAATTTACAGTACCACAAACAGTGTAGAAGAATTTCTCTTTCTCCATATGGTCACCAGCATTTGTTATTCTCTGTCTCTTTGATAATAGACTAACTGTGGTGAGATGATATCTCAATGTGGTTTTGATTTGCACATCCTTGATGCAAGGTGATGTTAAGCATTTTTTCATGTGGCTTTTGGCCATTTGTATGTCTTCCTTTGAGAAATGTCTATTCAGCTCCTTTGCCCATTTATAAATTGCATTTTTTTTTTTACTGCATAGTTGTTTGAGTTACTTGCATATTTTGGATATTAATCCTTTGTTGGATGCATAGTTCGTAAAAATTTTCTCCCACTTTGTAGACTGTCTTTTCACTCTGTTAATTGTTTCTTTTGCTCTGTAGAAGATTTCCATTTTGACATAATCCCATTTGTTTATTTTTTCCTTTTGTTACCTATGTTTTCTTTCAGGAGTTTTGTAGTTTCAGTCTTATATTTAAGTCTTTAATCCATTTTCAGCTTATTTTTGTATGTGGTGAGAGGTACAGATCTAGTTTCATTCTCCTACATATGGATGTCATTTCCCCAGCACAATTTATTGAAGAGGTGGTCTTTTCCCCGATATATGTTCTTGGTGCCTTTTTTGAAGATCAGTTGGCCATAAGTATTTGTGTTGATTTGGGTTCTCTGCTCTGTTTCATTG
Source organism: Galeopterus variegatus (assembly GCF_000696425.1). Lineage (NCBI taxonomy): Eukaryota > Metazoa > Chordata > Mammalia > Dermoptera > Cynocephalidae > Galeopterus > Galeopterus variegatus. Next base: position 156,404 of record NW_007729383.1, on the reverse strand, counting down.
GTCCATGTGTCTGTTTTTATGCCAGTAACATGTTGTTTTGGTTACCATACTTTTGTGGTATAATTTGAAATTAGGTAATATGATGCTTCCAATTTTATTTTTTATTTTTGACTCATGATTGCTTTGGCTGCTCAAGGTCTTTTGTTGTTCCATATGAATGTTAGGATTGTTTTTTCTGTATCTGTGAAGAATGTCACTGGTATTTTAATGGGGATTGCATTGAATCTGTAGATTGCTTTGGGTAGTATGGACATTTTCACAATATTAATTATTCCAAACCATGAACATGGAATGTCTTTCTATCTTTTGGTGTCCTCTTTAATTTCTTTCAGCAGTGATTTGCAGTTCACATAGAGATTTTTCACTTCCTTGATTAAATTTATTCTCAGGTATTTCATTCTTTTGGTCGCTGTTGTAAATGGACTTTCTTCTTGATTTCTTTTTCTGCTGGCTCATTGTTGGTGTATGAAAATGCTACTAATTTTTGTGTGTTGGTTTTGTCTCCTGTAACTCTACTGAATTCGTTTTCAACTCTAGAAGTTTTTTGGTAGAGTTTTTTGGTTTCTCTCTGTATAGGATTATGTCATAGTGCACAGGGACAGTTTGGCTTCATCTTTTCCAATCTGGATGCCCTTTATTTCTTTCTCTTTCCTGATTGGCTATTAGTTTCAATACTATGTTAAATAGGAGTGTTGAAGTGGGCATCTTTGTCCTGCTCTGTTCTTAAGCTTTCAGCTTTTCCCCATTCAGAATGACATTGTGGTGGGTTTGTCATATAGAGCTTTTATTGTGTTGAGATACTTTCCTTCTATACTTAATTTGTTCAGAGTCTTTATCATGAAGGGATGTTGAGTTTTGTGAAATGCATTTTCTGCATCTATTTAGATAATGTTATGGTTTGTCCTTGATTTTGTGGTTGTGGTGTATCCCATTTATTGATTTGCATATGTTGAAAAATCCCTGCATCCATGGAATGAATCCCACTTGATCAGGGTGTGTAATCTTTTTGATATGCTTTTGGATTCTGTTTGCTAATATTTTGTTGAGGATTTTTGTGTCTATGTTCATCAAGTTTATTGGCCTTTACTTTTCTTTTTGTTTGGTGTCTTTGTCTGATTTTGGTATCAGGGTGATGCTGGCTTCATAGAATGAGTTTGGGAAAATGGCCTCTTTCAATATTTTGGAATAGTTTGGAAAACATTGGTGTTAATTCTTCCTCAAAGGTGTGGTAGAATTCAGCAGTAAAACCATCTGGTCCTGGGCTTTTCTTTGTTAGGAGACTGCTTATAACTTTCAGTCTTGATACTTGTTAGTGGTCTGTTCATGTCTTCCATTTATTCTTGGTTCAGTCTTGGTAGTTTGTGTCCAGAAATTTGTCCGTTTCTTTCAGATTTTTCAGTTTGTTGGCATATAGTTGTTCATAATAATCCTTAATGATTCTTTTTATTTCTATGTTATAGGTTGGAATGTCTCCTCTTTCATTTCTGATTTTTGTTATTTGGGTCTTCTTTCTTCTTTTTTAAGTTAGTTTGGCTAACGGTTTGTCTATTTTGTTTATTTTGTCAGAAAATCTACTTTTCTCTCTCTCTCTCTATTTCAGTTAGTTCTGCTCTGTTCTTTTTTTTTTTTTTTTTTTTTTTTTTTGCCCTTTTTGAGACTGGCCACACCAGGCTCAGCCAGTGAGCGCTGTGAGGGCAGCGGTCATCCCTATATAGGATCCGAACCCGCGGCGGGAGCGCCACTGCACTCCCAGCGCCGCACTCTCCCGAGTGCGCCACAGGCTCGGCCCTGCTCTGTTCTTTATTTCTTTCTCTCTATTAATTTTCTGATTGGATTGTTCTTGTTTTTCTAGATCTTTGAAGTGTAATGTTAGGTTGTTTATTTGAAGTCTTTCTATTCTTTTTGATCTTTTAAATCTTTTAAATAGTGTTTTTTAAAATTTCTATTTCATTTGTTTCTTCTCTGAGCCTTGTTATTTGTTTTATTCTGCTAATTTTGTTTTTAGTTTGTTGTTGTTCAGTTGTAGGTGCAACATCGGGTTGTTCACCAGAAATCTTTTTTCTTTTTTGATATAGGCATTTATTGCTATAAGCTTTACTCTTAGATCTGCTTTTGCTGTGTTCTATAACTTTTGGTATGATATTTCTCCATTCTTGTGTCTCAAGAAATTTTTATTTATTTATTTATTTATTTATTATTAATTAATTAATTAATTAATTAATTTATTTATTTATTTTTTATTGTGAAGCAGCACATAGCTGCCAGGGGCTGTTTTATTTATTTATTTAATTTTATTTTTTTATTTATTTTTATTTTTTTATTTTTTATTTTTTGTCTTTTTTGTCTTTTTCCGTGTCCGGCAACAGATCGCAAACCTCAGTGTTGCCCCCGTACCGGACCGGGGACCGGCAACGGGATTGCAACACTCGGCGCTGCTCCCGCGCCTCGCTCAGCCAGTGAGCGGGAACCGGCCTGCATGTGGGACCCGAACCCTCGGGCGGGAGCGCCTCCGCGCTTCCCAAGCGGCGCACTTATCCAGTGCGCCACCGGGCCGGCCCTTAATTTTATTTTTTTAAATTATTTTTATTTTGTCAATATACAATGTAGTTGATTATTGTGTCCCNTGACAATGATTTCCTTGTATATTTCCTCTTTCAGGTCCTGTATGTTTTTCCTGGTTTCATCGTGCTGTCTATCTGTGTTTTCTTGTATCTCATTCAGTCTGTTTAGGATTAACACTCGAAATTCCCTGTCATTCATTTCAAGGGCTTCTTGTTCTATAGGATCTAGAATTTGAGATTTATTAACTTTTGGTGGTGTGTTTTCTTGGTTTTTTGCATTTCTGGTATTTCTTTTTGGTTGTTTGTTCATTTTGGCAGGGATTTTCACTCGGATCTTGGACCTCTGGTTCAAGTCCTGTAAGGTGTGTGTGTTCTGCACCTCACTATCGGGGCGTTTTCACACTCTGT
>NW_007729383.1:147667-147920 GCF_000696425.1 Galeopterus variegatus | reverse complement strand
GATTGTCTTCGATTTCTTTGATACTTTTATCTTTTTTCTTGTCTGCTTGTATTATTCCCAATTGCCCATCTTCAAGAACCGAAGTTCTCTCTTCAACTTCCGTTATCCTGCTAGTTAAACTCTCCAATGTGTTTTTTATTTCGCTGAATAACTTCTTCATTTCGGCAAGATCTGCTACTTTTTTTTTTTATTATAGTGATTTCCTTGTACATTTCCTCTTTCAGGTCCTGTATGTTTTTCCTGGTTTCATCAT
>NW_007729383.1:144514-147556 GCF_000696425.1 Galeopterus variegatus | reverse complement strand
AAAAAAAAATTATCCTGTATGAAAGAAACCAGATCAAAAAGAAAAAAAGAGTAAACACTTTATTATTCCAATAATAGAAAGCTTTAGAAAAGGCAAATCTGGGCCGGCCCGTGGCTCACTCGGGAGAGTGCGGTGCTGACAACCCCAAGGCCCCGGGTTCGGATCCCATATAGGGATGGCCGGTTCGCTCACTGCCTGAGTGTGGTGCTGATAACACCAAGTCAAGGGTTAAGATCCCCTTACCGGTCATCCTTAAAAAAAAAAAAAAAGAAAAGGCAAATCTATAGGAAAATGAAGCATATTTAAGTTTTCCTGGGTAGGTGGGACTGGGGAAGGCAGGGAGAGAGGAATTGCAAAGGGCAAAAGGTAGCTTTGAAGTTGATGGATATGTTGATTTTCATGATAATGGTGATGGTTTCACCAGTGTACACATATTTTAAAACATCAAATTGTGCACATCAGATATGTATAGTTTACTGCATGTTATTTATACCCTAAAAAGGTATTTTTTTAGATTTATATATTTTCTCCTCCAGCTTTAAGATATAGTTGACAAATAAAAACTGTATATACTTATAGTGTACAATGCAATATTTTGATATATGTGTACATTGTGAAATAATTAAATCAAGCTAATTAACATGGCCATCACCTCACATATTCAATCAAGTATTAAAATAAATAGTTACACATAAAAATCTCCATCTCCCTCTCACTTTAGGATACCAGAAGATTTGGCAACCCTAAACTGACCCCACCATCTCTGTCCACATGCCTTGGCAGCCGACAAAAGATTGGTAAGCAATGAGGGCTATTTCCACCTGAGTCATCAGGAATGATGTCTGGCTCACACATGCTACATCCCTGCCTTACGGGACACTCCGAATTACTGTCTATAAGTACCTGTTTTCCTGCCTGTGTGGCAATGGCTTTAGGATGAATAGTCCAAAGAAGTGACAGGAATCCACAAAATTTTAGATTATTTTTTATGCCAGTTAGCTTGGCATTGGAGACACAGGTCCTATGGACCTGAGAATTTCTGCAAAATCCTTATCCTGGGGCCGGCCCAGGTAAAAAGATGTACCAAATCATTAGCAATTAGTGAAAGGAAAGGCAAGTAAAAACCACCATTAGATACTACTACACACCTGTTAGAATGGCTGAAATAAAAACTACTGACAATACCAAGTGCTGGTGAGGATGCAGGGCAGCAGGGTCCCACATACATTGCTGGTGGGAATGTAAAATGATACTTGTACATGAATGTTCATAGCAGCTTTATTTGTAAAAGCCCAAAACTGGAAACAACCCAAACAAATTACTCCATACACTGCAATGGACTACTGCTCAACAATAAAGAGGAACAAACTGTTGTTAAATATAATAACTTGGATGGATTTCAAGGGCATTAAGGCAAGTGAAAATAGCCAATTTCAAAAACTTACATACTATATGATTCTATTTGTATAACATTATTGATATGACAAAACTATAGTGATGGGGTACAGATCAGTGGTTCTCAGAAGCTAAGGTTAGAAGTTAAGGTCAGAATGTGACTATAAAGGGGTAGTTGAAGAGTTGAGTTCTTTGAGATATTGAAATCATTCTAATTTTAGGGAGTAGTTACACAAATCTGTAAATGTGATCGAATTTTATAAAACTATGCACACAAATGAGTGCATGTAAAAACTGCTAAAATCCAAATAAGATCAATGGTTTAGTTCACAGTATTATATTAATGTCATTTTCCCAGTTTTGATAATTGTATTACAGTTATATAAGATATTATTATTGGAGGAAGCTAGGTGTCGATAACTTCGTATAATGTATGCTATACGAAGTTATTACGACATACAGACCGGCCGCTCACTGGCTGAGCGAGGTGCGGGGGCAACACCGAGGGTTGCGATCCCGTTGCCGGTCCTGGTCCGGTCCGGGCGCGACACTGAGGGTTGCGATCCGTTGCTGGTCATGAAAAAAGACAAAAAGGAAAAAAAAAATCCTTATCCTGCACAGCCACGTACAAGAGAACATTTGTGGATGTACCTTTAGAACAGGCACATTGCCTATAGCTTGTTGTAATCTCATACTCAGTGCTTTTGTGCAAATTCTGGTTCACACATGACCCCTGTAGGTCTTACAGCCAGTGACATTTGTCTAATGAATTCTAAACCTTATGACACATGGCTCCTTGGTAGATGCTGGTTAAACAGCTTACCCTTAAGAGTGCTGAGGAATCTGGGGCATCTCCCTGGGAACAAAGGACCTGAATCATCCTTCTCTTAGGTGCATCAGAGGTTGTCACATCTGTCCTGTCCAGTGGACTCACAAAATTCCTTGCATCCACCACCACATGAGGCCCAGAAATCCCTATAATCTTTCCTTGGAGGCCTTAGGGAACAATGCAAATCAGGCTACATTTAGACTGAGAGTTGTTCTCTGCCATCCTGTTGTCCCTTCTGAGGCAATAAATTTGATGGCACATGGAATAGTTGTCCATCGCTTTAGTTGGTAGGCCTTAATTCTGCTCTCAATCCAACCCACACAGTGAGCAGAACACAGAAGATTAAAGGTGGCTTAAACAATAAGGCCTTTATTATAACACAAACCAGAGCAATGTAAACAGGTACTGCCTGGGTGTGGTAACTTGGAGGCTGGATAAATCCGTCAGCAAAGGGCAAAAGGTAGCTTTGAAGTTGATGGATATGTTGATTTTCATGATAATGGTGATGGTTTCACCAGTGTACACATATTTTAAAACATCAAATTGTGCACATCAGATATGTATAGTTTACTGCATGTTATTTATACCCTAAAAAGGTATTTTTTTAGATTTATATATTTTCTCCTCCAGCTTTAAGATATAGTTGACAAATAAAAACTGTATATACTTATAGTGTACAATGCAATATTTTGATATATGTGTACATTGTGAAATAATTAAATCAAGCTAATTAACATGGCCATCACCTCACATATTCAATCAAGTATTAAAATAAATAGTTACACATAAAAATCTCCATCTCCCTCTCACTTTAGGAT
>NW_007729383.1:115434-143514 GCF_000696425.1 Galeopterus variegatus | reverse complement strand
AAAAAAAAAATCCTTATCCTGCACAGCCACGTACAAGAGAACATTTGTGGATGTACCTTTAGAACAGGCACATTGCCTATAGCTTGTTGTAATCTCATACTCAGTGCTTTTGTGCAAATTCTGGTTCACACATGACCCCTGTAGGTCTTACAGCCAGTGACATTTGTCTAATGAATTCTAAACCTTATGACACATGGCTCCTTGGTAGATGCTGGTTAAACAGCTTACCCTTAAGAGTGCTGAGGAATCTGGGGCATCTCCCTGGGAACAAAGGACCTGAATCATCCTTCTCTTAGGTGCATCAGAGGTTGTCACATCTGTCCTGTCCAGTGGACTCACAAAATTCCTTGCATCCACCACCACATGAGGCCCAGAAATCCCTATAATCTTTCCTTGGAGGCCTTAGGGAACAATGCAAATCAGGCTACATTTAGACTGAGAGTTGTTCTCTGCCATCCTGTTGTCCCTTCTGAGGCAATAAATTTGATGGCACATGGAATAGTTGTCCATCGCTTTAGTTGGTAGGCCTTAATTCTGCTCTCAATCCAACCCACACAGTGAGCAGAACACAGAAGATTAAAGGTGGCTTAAACAATAAGGCCTTTATTATAACACAAACCAGAGCAATGTAAACAGGTACTGCCTGGGTGTGGTAACTTGGAGGCTGGATAAATCCGTCATAAGAATCATGTGTGACCAATAAACTTCCTGAAAAAGGGAGACCTCTGCAAGCTACCAGCAGTACCCTGCTCAGATCTCTGTAGTCAAAGATGGGTCAGATCCATAGCTGAACCAGTTGCAGGGAGAGGGAATGAGACACTCTAGTGGCCTCAGGCTACTCATGATTCCCTCCAGAGATTGGAAAGAGGGAACCGAGGTCTGCCTTCCTGAGCATGTTATGGTGATTGCTGCCCATTCCAGAGACCTGCCAGCTGATAGAACTGAGATGGCTTCTGCCACAAATACTGGACAATGGCAAAAGTTGTAAAATCCATGGACAGGTCAGAAAATGTAACATAGCTCCAGAAAGTTTCTTACATACCTAACATTGATAGAGAAACTCCCCATTGTGGGTATTTTATGAATGAAGTTTGACATCTTCCTGATGGGCCCCTCATAAAGGCTAATGTCACAGCTTAACTCTGGTGCGAGTTGTTATACTAAACAAGGAGGGAGCACATTCTCTGCACTTCTAAGGCATCTCTCTGATAGCAAATTTTCAATAATGAATGAAGTTAGTGAGGCCTTTGGCAGATGCTTTCCCACATTTGCTGTAATAAGAAAGTCTGTACGGGCTGTGGATCTTCTGGTGCTGCATCAGAGTAAATTTTGGCTGAAAGTTAGCTCATAATGTCTTTCTCGTGTATGAACTTTTTGGTGGTGAATCAGGTGGGAGCTTGTGCTTTCCTACATGCATTGCACTCAGAAGGCTTTGTTCCAGTGGGACTTCTCTGATGTTTCTTGAGACTGGACTTTGGCTAAAGATTTTCCCATATTTATTTACACTCCTTGGGCCTTTCTCTAGTGTGCACTCTCCAATCCCCAGTGAGATTGGGGCTGTGGCTGGAAGGCTTTCCATGTGCTGCACTCATGAGGCCTTTCTAGGTTTGGAAGTTTCTGATGTGGAATCATAACAGACCTTCTGCTGAAGTCTTTACCGCTCACTACACTCATGAGGCCTTTCGTGAGAGTGAACTCTCTGATGTTTAATGAGGCTGGAGCTTTGGCTAGAAAATTTCCCACCTTTGCTGTACTCATAAAGCTTTTCTCTGGTGTGAACTCTCTGGTGTTGAAAGATGCCAAAGTAGGGCCGGCCTGTGGCTCACTCGGGAGAGTGCGGTGCTCATAACACCAAGGCCACGGGTTCGGATCCCATATAGGGATGGCCGGTTTGCTCACTGGGTGAGTGTGGTGCTGACAACACCAAGTCAAGGGTTAAGATCCCCTTACTGGTCATCTTTTTAAAAAAAAAAAAAAAGAAAGATGCCAAAGTAGGGGTTAAAGAATTTAGCCACTGCTCCAGATGGAGAGGCAGGGTCTCCAGCTCATCTCTTATGAGCTGCACTCATAAGGCCTTTCTTCAGTGGAGATTTGCTGATGCTGAATAAATCTCATTTGCATTTGAAGGATTTTCTTTTTTTGTTTGTTTTTATATATATTCTTCTTTTTTTGCATTTGAAGGTTTTTCATTCTCTGCACTCATAAGGCCTTTGTTCAGTATGAATTCTCTGCTATTAAGCAAGTGAGAAACTGTGGCTGAAGACTTCCGAATTCATTGCATTGGTAATGCCTTAGCACAGTAAGAAAGGTCACTGCACATTTGAGACTCCTCCACCCCTTTCCCATGCTGGGAGTGACCTGATGCTGGAGAAATCCTGATGTGATCATGAAGTCCTTCTCACCCTCCCTGCATGTGAAAGGCTTCTCTGATGTGTGGTCTCTGCAGGTCTTTACAGGCAAGGCCCTTCCCTCCTCCATTGATGGACTTCCCTACATTCTGCTGCATCTGTTGCTGGGGAAGGTTGACACTAAACCAGAACATTCCCCACATACCATACACATGTATGATTTCTGCCCTGGGAGTGTTGCCTGGTATCCAGCCAGGTGCAAAATGTCTTTCAGGAGTAGACCACACATGTCACCGGGGTAGGTCTGGGTGGAAGGACGTGACTGGAGATTCCTGACATGTGACACTCCTTCTACAACACTATGCTCAGGAGGACACCCCTCACTCACCCTCCACTCCATGCCAAAAAACTGAATGCAGAGAAATGATTGGTGAAATTCTTGTTAATTTTGGTGGGAAGAAATAGCCCCATCACAAATGTGTGTATGACCCAGGAATGAGTCTGTGAAATTGTTGGTGACATAAAGGTGCTGAGGAAGGAGGAAGCAATTCCTGTGCAGTAGTGAGCCTCTAAAAGTCACCAAATAGGGGAGGCCATAACAGTGCCACATCCCTCCCAAAGCCAAGGATACCTGGATGGATACCAAGAAGTGAATGCAGAGGCAGGGCCTCAGTTCACTTCTCTGTAAATACCTTTCAGCAAGGCCCTGGCTGCTGGTGACACAGGAGTCCTGTGCAGAAGAGCGTGTCCAGGCCCAGGAAAATCTGACTGCAACTGAGTTGCTGATGTTTGAGGACTATTAATGTAAACGAGCACATCTCCCAACACATTAATTGCAGGTCAGTGTTGGAGAGCATTCTAGAGTGAGCAGTGGGGAAGGTGAGGCATGGAGATCAGGAGGTAGGGGACAGCCTGGGGCCTAGCATCAGGCAGAAATGATAAGTGGATAGTTTCAAGAATGGAAACAGAATGATATGGATGAGGTGTAGTCAACACCAAGTCAAGGGTTAAGATCCCCTTACTGGTCATCTTTTTTAAAAAAAAAAAGAAAAGAAAAGAAAGATGCCAAAGTAGGGGTTAAAGAATTTAGCCACTGCTCCAGATGGAGAGGTAGGGTCTCCAGCTCATCTCTTATGAGCTGCACTCATAAGGCCTTTCTTCAGTGGAGATTTGCTGATGCTGAATAAATCTCATTTGCATTTGAAGGATTTTCTTTTTTTGTTTGTTTTTATATATATTCTTCTTTTTTTGCATTTGAAGGTTTTTCATTCTCTGCACTCATAAGGCCTTTGTTCAGCATGAATTCTCTGCTATTAAGCAAGTGTGAAACTGTGGCTGAAGACTTCCGAATTCATTGCATTGGTAATGCCTTAGCACAGTAAGAAAGGTCACTGCACATTTGAGACTCCTCCACCCCCTTCCCATGCTGGGAGTGACCTGATGCTTGAGAAATCCTGATGTGATCATGAAGTCCTTCTCACCCTCCCTGCATATGAAAGGCTTCTCTGATGTGTGGTCTCTGCAGGTCTTTACAGGCAAGGCCCTTCCCTCCTCCATTGATGGACTTCCCTACATTCTGCTGCATCTGTTGCTGGGGAAGGTTGACACTAAGCCAGAACATTCCTCACATACCATACACATGTATGATTTCTGCCCTGGGAGTGTTGCCTGGTATCCAGCCAGGTGCAAAATGTCTTTCAAGAGTAGACCACACATATCACAGGGGTAGGTCTTCTGGGTGGAAGGACGTGACTGGAGATTCCTGACATGTGACACTCCTTCTACAACACTATGCTCAGGAGGACACCCCACACTCACCCTCCACTCCATGCCAAAAAACTGAATGAAGAGCAGTGATGGTGAAATTCTTGTTAATTTTGGTGGGAAGAAATAGCCCCATCACAAATGTGTGTCTGACCCAGGAATGAGTCTGTGGAATTATTGGTGACATAAAGGTGCTGAGGAAGGAGGAAGCAATTCCTGTGCAGTAGTGAGCCTCTAAAAGTCACCAAATAGGGGAGGCCATAACAGTGCCACATCCCTCCCAAAGCCAAGGATACCTGGATGGATACCAAGAAGTGAATGCAGAGGCAGGGCCTCAGTTCACTTCTCTGTAAATACCTTTCAGCAAGGCCCTGGCTGCTGGTGACACAGGAGTCCTGTGCAGAAGAGTGTGTCCAGGCCCAGGAAAATCTGACTGCAACTGAGTTGCTGATGTTTGAGGACTATTAATGTAAACGAGCACATCTCACAACACATTAATTGCAGGCCAGTGTTGGAGAGCATTCTAGAGTGAGCAGTGGGGAGGGTGAGGCATGGAGATCAGGAGGTAGGGGACAGCCTGGGGCCTAGCATCAGAGCAGAAATGATAAGTGGATAGTTTCAAGAATGGAAACAGAATGATATGGATGAGGTGTAGCCATTAGCTTTGGAACCCAAACAGCAGTGAAGAGGAGAGAGATTATTGGTATGATGTGAACCTGGTCATGATGTCATGCTCTCCTCTGGGGCCTACTTACCAAGGCCAGGACACCTCTGACCACCTCTTATCATGGCTGTAGTAATGTCTGCTCTGTTCAGGCACCCAGGACTGTTCTTCCATCTCCTATTTGGGCAACTGCACGGGACCTAGAAAATATAATTCTGTACCTAGTTGCCTGTTCATTACCTCCACTCAGATGTCTCTGGAGCATCAGACTCAACATGGTCAAAACCTAACTTCTGGTATTTCCACTGAAAACCCCTCCTACAACCATCTTTCCCATCTCAGTTAGTTATAGCTGCTAAGCCAAAAACCTGGGGTGGGGTCGTTTAGCCTGATTCTCCCCCTTTTCACCCTCCATATTAGAAAATACTATCAACTTGACTTAAAAAATGATCCAGAATCCAGTCTCTGCTTCTACATCCATTCTGGCCCAGCGCCCGGCACCACTCACCTGAACTAACTAATGCAGTTGCCCATTCCTTCGTCTCCCTGTTTCCACCGTCACTCCCATAGTCTGTTTTCCTCTCTGCAGCCAGAGGGAACCTGTTAAGATCTGAGTAAGATCACCTCCCTGCTTTGTTCCAAACCTCTAGGGCTCCCAGCACACTCAGAATAAAGTCCTAACTCTTCACTCAGCCATTCTAGGGCTGGCTTCTGCCCACCTGCGCTCTGGTGACATCAGTGACTCCCCAGTAAAGAAGGGAAGGGGGAAAGTCCCAAGACAACACCATCCTTTATATCTCGTCAGCAAGAACTTCAGAGTGGGGGTCTGAGCAGCTGAGGGTCTGAAGCCCTTCCACTCACCTGCACTGGGTCCATCAGCACTGCCATAGCCAGTGAACAATGTGGGTCCAAACCTCTAGGGCTCCCAGCACACTCAGAATAAAGTCCTAACTCTTCACTCAGCCATTCCAGGGCTGGCTTCTGCCCACCTGCGCTCTGGTGACATCAGTGAGTGCCCAGTAAAGAAGGGAAGGGGGAAAGTCCTAAGACAACACCATCCTTTATATCTCATCAGCAAGAACTTCAGAGTGGGGGGTCTGAGCAGCTGAGGGTCTGAAGCCCTTCCACTCACCTGCACTGGGTCCATCAGCACTGACATAGCCAGTGAACAATGTGGATGGAGCAGGGCCATGAGAGGTGGGAGACATGCACTCAGCCAGCTCCCCACCTCAGCCTATCCTGGGCAGGGTGTGATCTTGGGCACTCCAAGCCTCAGCCTCCACCAGTGTAAAATACACACAGGCCCAGGGCACCACGGGATGAAGAGGCGTGCAGAGGCTCTGAGGATCCTGGAAGAACCCCCATTTTAGGGGCATCATGGCTAATACAAAGGTATACGATGGGTCCTATCCTCTGCACTGTCCTTCCCTGCTCAGTGCGGACAAAGAATCTCTTCTAGACCAAACTTTAGTCAGGCTCCTTTGAACTCTTTTCTCAACTAGGCCCTGACTTTTGGACTTCCATGCTGTCTCTGCATTGTACAGTTTTAGCAAGAATCCTGCCAAGTCAGTTAACCAGAACCCTCCCTTACCTCTGATGTTTCCTCTTAGCAATCTTCCATTCATTGACACCCCCCCACCCATTTGTAATACCAGGGACAAGGGTTTGGATCCCCATACCGGCCAGCCACCAAAACCAAAACGAAACATCTTAACACTGACCCCCACCCTGCTCCTTGGGTATAAATCCCCACTTGCCCTTTCTGTATTCGTATTTGAGCCCAATCTCTCTCCTCCACTGCAAAATCCCATTGCAGTGATCCCTATATCTCTCACAATAGTCCTCCTAAATAAAGTCTGCCTTGCTGTTCTGTAACAAGTGTCATGAATAATTTTTTCTTCAACTGTCCTGAGGAGCCACCAGGGAATCGACTGGGCCTCTGTGGAGTGACCTACCACCACCAAATGAACATCCACAGGGTGTCTCCCAAAGCCCTGCCACCACCTGTGTGGCGTTCAAGAAATGCTCCTCTCCCAGGTGGAGGCACAAAGACCCTTCTAGGTAATAAAGTTTCTGTCCTGTATTTGTTTTCCATGACAGTGGCCAAGCAGCATCCCAAAGAATCCTGAGAAATATTGTTCCAAGGTTTTACTGATGGGCTGGGGCTTTTAAATTTTTTTTTTAAGGGGCCACATCCAGATCTCTGTGGCCACCTAGGCCAATCCCCCATCCTCAGAGGTTGCTAATAGAAGACCCATTCCTTGACCTTCCTGCCTCTGAGGACCTAGGTGAAACTCTTCACCTCTCAGACACTCAGAGACCTAGATTCAAAGTGAATAATGAAGAAAATACAAGGCTTTTGGGGTCTGTGTGTATTAATATTGCTTTAATTCAGTGGTTCCCAAACCTTTAACATTGGAATCACCTGGGAGTTTGTTAAAAATGCAAGTTCTCTGGCCCCACCCAAACCTAGTGAATCAAAAGCTCTGGGGGTGGGGCCCACTGATCTGAGCTCTCGCAAGCCCTCCAGGGAATTCTGATGCTGGCTGCAGTTTGAGAAGGGGTATGCTCATTAAAACCTGGTGAATAAAACAGGTAAAATAACACTACTCCCTTCATGGGAAGTTATATAACTGGCAAACGGTTACTACTCACTACATACGTAATAGCTATTTTTATCATTATCATCATCACCATCGTCATATGACTGACAAATATACTACTGAGAGAGGGCAAGTGAGAGAAGTCCCCTTTGTAGAGTCATTTGGGATATTTGTTAAATATAAAATACAATCACTCTAAATCAGTAAGTAACCTTAGAGGTAATCATTAAAATTTTTACCTGAAAGCACACCTTTGTACAATTTGGCTCCCTTTTTAAATTTTATTTTTAAAAGTAGATCTTGCAGGAAGGTTTCATAAGCTATAGGTAGGCGTCCTATTGCTTAAAGGATGAACTCTCTTACAGGCCACATGATTCAACAGTTGAGAATGTCATGGCTAATTGCCCTCAGGCCAAAGTAGAGAACGAAGGTGACAGGATTTCAAGTATGTGATAGCAGTGAACAAGTCATTTTAGATCTTTAATTCTCAGGAACTTCACCTCCCTCCTGTCTCCCCACTGGCCTTCAGGGCAGCCACACCCAGATACAAAAGTCTGGACCATGAGATAGCACAGCTTGTTCAGTGACTCAGGCTCACCAGGCACCATCCTCCTCCAGACTTAATCAGCTCATTACCTGAAGCTGCAGCCTTCAAGTGAGCACTAAATTAAGTGTAAGGTAAGCTAGGTGTCCAGAAAGACAGAAAGAGATTGATGTGCACCTCCCCAGTTTCTAGCACAACCCATCAATTAGGTCACCAGACACCCATTATAGTATTTCGCCTGCACACTTAATACTCTCACCACTTTTTTCATGTGACAATCTCAAATGTCATCCAGTCATTGACTTCATCTCAGTGTCAGAATTTCCTTTTCTATCCTAACTTAAGAAATGAAGGCTGTGAACAAAATTTAAGTTATTTGTCACCACTCACTCCCAATATGTAATTGGGATTTGGGGTAACGGGAAAAGAGATCAATTCAAACTTCTGAAGAAATAACTGCTAACTGAAATATCTAGATATAGCAAAAGTGTCTTTGAAGGAAGAGTATGAAATAAAACTACTTCAGGTCAAAAATGAGAAACTTAATGAAAAATTAACCTGCATAAAATGAAATTCTTGTTTAAGGAAATTCTATTTAAGGATCATGAAAAGAGATCTCAGGTAAAATATCTGTGATGACAGAAGAAATGAGGACCCGAGAGAGAAGTGCATCTGTGCATTAAAAAAAAAAAAAAAGCTCATTATCTGTATAAAACATGACTAATATTCCATTGTGAAGTTAGAAAGATGGAATTACCACATGTAACCTCAATAACATATGTATTGAGATGGGACAAACTGATTAATGTTCTAAGATTCTTCTAAATAGACAGATAAAATTGTACGTATTTACCATGTACGACATGATGTTTTGAAGCATATACACATTGTAGAATGACTAAATCTACCTAATTAACATATGCATTTCCTCAAAGAGTTATCATTTTTGCAGTGAGAACACTTCACGTCCACACTCTTAGCATTTTTCAAGAATGGTGACTATAGTTAATAATGTATCCTTGAAAAATGCTGAGTGGATGCACTATTAGTCTTTCTGTGACCAGCTTATTTCACTTAACACAATGTCCTCCAGGTTCATCTGTATTGTTGCAAATGACAGTTTTTCCTTTTAAAAGACTGAATAGTATTCCTTTGTGTATAAGACCACATTTTCTTTATCCAATCATCCCTCAGTGAACACTTAGGTTGTTTCCATATCTTGACTTCATGAATAATGTTGCAATGAACATGGGAGTACAGATATCTCTATGAGGTGCTAATTCCATTTCCTTTGGGTATATGCCCAGAAAACTGATTGCTGGTAGTTCTACTTTTTATTTTTTAAGGAACCTCCATACTCTTTACTTTGGCAGCTGGCCAGTATGGGGATCTGAATCCTTGACCTTGATGTTATAACACGGGGCTCTAACCAATTGAGCTAACTGCCAGCCTGGATTGTTTTCTTGATTTCTCTTTCAGATAGTTAACATAGTGTATAGAAACATTACTGATTTTTATAGGTAATATATATTATTACATATAAAACATATGTAATAGTAAAAAATATATATAATATTTATCTTAAATAAATAAAATATTATATTTAATATTAATAAAATATGTATTATAATAAATATATAAAATATTTATATATAATAGTAAAAGATATTTTTGTATTACTGATTTTTATCAACATATAAAAATTGCATGTATCCTGCAACTTTACTGAATTCATTTATTAGTTCTAACAATTTTTTTTTTTTTTTGGACTGGGAAGGTGATCGTAACCCTCAGCACGGTGTTGTCCGCACCACGCTCAGCCAGTGAGCGCACCAGCCATTCCCATATAGGATCCGAACCTGTGGCCTCGGCACTACCAGTGCCGCACTCTCCTGAGTGAGCCACGGGGCCGGCCCTAACAATTATTTTTTGTGTGTGTGGAGTCCTTAGAGTTTTCTATATAAGATCATGTCAACTGCAACAGGGACAATTTAACTTCTTTCCAATTTGGATGCCTTTTATTTCTTTCTCTTGCCTTGCCTAATTGCTCTGGCTAGGTACTACAGTGCTACATTGAATAAAAGTGGTGAGAGTCAGCATCCTTGTTTTGTTCCAGATCTTAGATGAAAAGCTTTCAAATTTTCCCTGTTGAGTATGATGTTAGCTGTGAGTTTCACCTACATGGCCTTTATTGTGCTGAGGTATATTCCTTCCTTACCTAATTTGTTGAGAGTTTTTATTTGGAAAGAATGCTGAATTTTGTCAAATGCTTTTTCTGTATCTACTGATATAATCATAAGGGTTTTGTCTTCATTCTGCTAATGTGATGTACCACGTTTATTGATCTGCATGTGTTGAACCATCCTTGCACCTATGGGATGAATCTCACTTGATCACAGTGAATGGTCTTTTTAATGTGCTATTGAATTCAGTTTTCTAGTATTCTTTTGAGGATTTCTGCACCTATGTTCATCAGGGATATTGGCCTGTAACTTTTTTTTTGTAGTGTCTGTGTTGGCTTTGGTATCAAGGTGATAATGGCCTTGAAAAGAATTTGAGAAGAATTGGTATTAGTTCTTTTTAAAATGTATGATAGAATTCAGCAGTGAAGCCATCAGGTCCTAGGCTTTTCTTTTTTCTTTTTTTAATTGAATCATAATTGATTATACATATTTTTGGGGTTCAACATTGACATATATTAATCAAATCAATATTATTAGCATACGTATTATTACAAATCCTACTTATTCTTTATGCCCCTTATCCAATCTCTCCCCATCCCCTTCCCCACTCCCACCTCTGATAACCCTAGATTTCTTCTCTCCTTCTGAAAGAGTAATGGTTACTCTGTTGATTTGTTGCCTAGATGATCTGTCCAGGTGCTGAGAGAGGTGTGTTCAGGTCTCCCACTATTACCATAGAGCAGATGCTTCTTCTGTCACTCTGGAAAGGACTTTGTGGAGAGAGACATCCTCTTCTTTTCTTTGGTCTCTGCTGGTGACTCTCCTTGTGTCAATGCACTTGAGTGGCTGGTGGGCTATCTGCATGGTGGTTGTGGTATCTAGCTGCTTTTGCAGCAGCTGTGGCTATTGTGGTGGCTGTGGTGAGCCTTCTACACAGAAGTGGAGTTTTTAGCATGCTCCTTGCCTAGTTGAAGGAGGAGGAGCTAGTCCCCAGATCCATGCCTCAGGACCTTGGGTGGGCCCTGTGGCAGCATAAATGTGCCTGGTTGTGGGAGGAAGAGTCAGTTCCTGGCTCCATCTGTTGTTACATTCTAAGTTGTTGTTGTGGAGCAGTTGGGTGGGAGGGGGAAAGGGGAGGGGGGAAAGAAAAAGGGTGGGAGAAGGAGGGGGGACATGGTTGAGGCCTATGGCATCCCCCTCATTACTGCAGGGGAGACCAGGAGTCTCCAGTGGTGGTTTGGTCATTGCTGGGCTGAATGCAGATGTCATCAGGATGTGGCTGAAACCCTTGGCTCCTCACTGCCCTTGCTTGGGAGACTAGGGGCTTCCAGAAGTGGTTCAGTGGTGGTTGCTGAGCTGGTTACAAATGTTGGGGTGTGTGTGGCTGAGGCCCTTGGTCCCCAACATCCTGGCTCAGGAGCCTGGGGCACTTCCAGTGGGAACTCAGTGGTCTTCGCTGGGTGTTGGGGGGCATGGCTGAGGCCCCTGGCCCTTCCTGCTCCCTGGCTTGGGGGTCCTGGGAGCTTCCAGTCTTGCTAGATTTTATAGTTGTTCTTTGGTGATGTGAGACTTTTACTAGTTAATATGAAACTTTGCATCTGGTCTGTGGGTATTTCGTTTTTTCTTTCAGTTCTGTGTTGGACTATTCGCTGTTCCCACCACTTAAACTCTACACTGGAACTCATTTGTTGTCCTTTGCTTACTTCTAAAATGGGGGAACTTCTTGTGGGGACCAGCACTTGAGCCCTGTGGTTGAGTTAAATTGCTGCTTTGCTGTTGCTTCCCTAGGGAAGGCTTTTTGTGCAGATCAGGGTTTTTTTTTTTCCTTTTTGTCTTTTTTTCGTGACCAGCAACGGATCGCAACCCTCAGTGTCGCACCCGCACCGGACCAGGACCAGCAACGGGATCGCAACCCTCAGTGTTGCGCCCGCACGTCGCTCAGCCAGTGAGCGGCCGGTCTGTATGTGGGATCCGAACCCTCAGCGGGAGCGCCGCCACTCTCCCAAGCGGCGCACTGCAGCAGTGCGCCACCGGGCCGGCCCTGCAGCTCAGGTTTTAATGGTTGACTTTATAGGTACTTCCAGGTCTTGTGAGATCTGGTGCACCTGGGTTGTGTAGAAACTCTGGTCTGCGCCTCATAAAAAGAGTTTGGCACAGCACCCTGCCCCTTGTGGCTGAGGTGCTGCAGCATCCTGCCTGAGTTTGGAAGTATTCTATTTTTATTTTTTGGGAGAGTTTAAAAAGGATTGGTGTTAATTTTTTGAATGTTTGGTAGAGTTCGACTGTCCAAGGTGGTGATGAGGTTGCTGGGGTCCTCCTGCTTACCTTTCCCCACAGGGGATGGGCTGGCACAGACAAGGTGTTTCCTACCATTTTCTATGTGGCCATCCTCTGTCTCTGTGCTCCACAGGGTTTCTGCTACTTCTCTGTTGTATTTGGGAGCTCTCCCTTAACTATTTTCATTGGTACATAGTTGTTTATTTGCTGTTTTTGGTGGGGAGACTAGAATTGGGACTTCCTAGTCTGCCATCTCGCTGATATTACCTTCTCTTCTTTTTTTTTTTTTTTTTTTTTGTGACCGGTAAGAGGATCACAACCCTTGGCTTGGTGTCTCCTGCACTGCACTCAGCCAGTGAGTGCACCGGCCATCCCTATATAGGATCTGAACCCGCGGCGGGAGCGCCGCTGCGCTCCCAGCACTGCACTCTCCCGAGTGAGCCATGGGGTCGGCCCCTTCTCTTCTTTTTTAATGTAGGCATTTATCACTACAAACTTCCCACTTAGAACTAACTGCTTTTGCTCTAGCCCACAAGTTTTTGAATGTTATATTTTCATTTTCATTTGTCTCAAGATATTTTTTACTTTCTTTTTTGATTTCTTCTTTGACCTATTGGTTCTGAAGGAGGATATTGTTTAATTTCCACTTATTTGTCAATTTCCCAGTTTTCCTACAGTTACTGGTTTCTAGTTTCATACCACTGTAGTCAGAAAAGATACTTGAAATGACTTCAATTTTCTTAAATTTGTTAAGACTAGTTTTGTGGCCTAACATAGGATTTATCCTGGAAAATGTTCCATGTACATTTTAGAAGAATGTGTATTCTGCTGTTGGATAGAATTTTCTGCACATATCTTTTAGGTCCATTTGGCTTTAAGTGTTGTTCAAATTCAATGTATTCTTATTGATTTTCTGTCTGGATGATCTGTCCATTGCTGAAAATGGGGTATTAAAGTCCCCTACTATTATTGTATTGCTGTTTGTTTATCTATTCAGTTCTATTAATATTTGATTTATATATTTAGGTGCTCTGATGTTGGTTGCATATATATTTTTAATTGTTATATCCTCCTCTTGGAGAACTGACCCTATTATCATTATGTAACGACTTTCTTTGTCTCTTGTTACAGTTTTATACTTTAAGTCTATTTTGTCTGATTTAAGTATAGCTAACCCTGCTTTCTTTTGGTTTCCATTCACATGGAATGCCTTTTTCAATCCCTTCACTTTCAGTCTATGTGTGTCCTTAAAGCTGAAGTGAGTCTCTTCCAGGCAGCATATAGTTGGGTCTTTTTTTTTTTTTTTTTAATTCTGTTCATCCTCACACCAAAGCCTGATAAGGACAGTATAAGAAAAGAAAATTATAGGCCGATATTCCTGAATAACATAGATGCAAAAATTCTCAACAAAATATTAGCAAACAGAATTCAACAGCACACTAAAAGTATCATACACCATGTTCAAGTGGGATTTATCCCTGGGATGCAGGGATGGTTCATCATATACAAATCAATGAATGTGATACACCATATTAGCATAATAAAGGATAAAAATCACATGATCACTTCAATAGATGCCTAACATGCATATGACAAAGTTCAACATCTTTTCTTGACAAAAACTCCCAACAATTTGGGCATAGAAGGAGCTTACCTCAACATGATAAAGGCCACATATAAAACACCCACAAGTAACATCATATTGAATGGTGAAAAACTGAAAGCTTTTCCTCTAACATCTATAACAAGGCAAGATTGCCAACTCTCACCACTTCTATTCAACTTAGTACTGGAAGTCCCAGCCAGAGAAATTAAATAAGGAAAATAAAATTTTAAAGGCACCCAAATCAGAAAGGAAGAAGTAAAATTGTCTCTGTTTGCAAAAAGCATGATTTTATATGTCAGAAGCCCTAAAGACCCCAGAAAAAGAACTGCTAGAACAAACAAATTCTTTAATACAAAAAAAATGTCTGAAAATCAATTGTATTTCTATACCTTAACAATTATCTGAAAAGGAAACTAGAAATACAATCCCACTTACAAAGCATCCAAAAGGAGTTGAAAGACATGTACATTGAGAACTATAAAACACTGATGAACAATGTTAAACCAAACATAAATAAAAGGAAACACATCCCATGTTCATGGATTGAATTTTTTTTTTACTTTTTAAAAAGTTGTACATATTTGTGGGGTACAGTGTGTTGTTTAAATACATGCATATGTTGCTAAATGATTCACTTAGGGTAGCACATCCATAACCTAAAAATCTATCTTTTCTTTGTGGTGATTACATCCAAGATCCTTTCTAGCTATTTAGAAATATACAATATTACTACCTACAGTCAGCGTAGAACACCAGAACTTAGTCTTCCTAACTCTCTATAACATTGTATCCATTAATCCACCTCTTACCTTCCCCCTCCCCAACCCCCTTCTCTTTCCAGCTTCTGGTAACCACTACAATAAATATTGCTGAAATGGCCGTATTACTCAAAGCAATCTATGGAATCAGTGCAATCATTATCAAAATCAATGGTGTGCTCCTTATTCTCTGATGTCATTTTCTCATCAAAGCAGTTCTTCAGTTTTCTGGTATTTGCAACATCACAGGCTTGCCTTGGCATCCTGCCGCAACACTAGCATATTGATCAGGGGTGATTATGCTAACATTCTTATGGACACGTGGGAAAATGTCACAATCTCAACCACAAAGGCAAAATGACTGTCCCTTAAAAGACACTCATCAACACTACTCATCTCTCCTCTCCTAACATGCTCAGAACTGCCCTGAGAAGGTTTCAGAGTGCCTGGAAAAACCACCTTTCCTGTCGCTCACTTCTATGGGTGGGCAGAAACAAGATTTCACAGAACATCTTCATGGTGCAGGAGGCAGGTACTCCCTACACACCCTGGAACTCTTTTTCACCTGCTGTTGGTCTCACAATGGGGGGGGGGGGGGGGTGTCTGTTTCAGAGGCTTCATTTTCCAGGAGGTACATGCTTAGAAATGCTTAGAACTGCAGAGGAGGAGGTGTATGTGTGGCAACATGATAGGACCTGAGTCAATAAAGGACACTGGCTCAGCTTCCCTTCCTCATTTTGAGGGTTCTGTCTGAGAGTCAGCTGACATGAAAACCTAAGGTAGAGCACTAAAGGAACCTGACTTGTAAAAGAGCCCCCCCAAAAGGAACCCTAAAAGAACATACATGTGAGGCAGTGGATCAGAACACAGGGTGGCCAAGAAACCACTCTTGGAGTCTGGCTGATCAGTTGGCTTCAGCACTTATGAGCCGGCCATGTGATTTATAGCCAGTCATCCATCTCTCTGAGCTTGTTTCCCCATCTGTACACTGAGAATTATGTAGCATCTATTCTCTGGATTGTTCTGAGGAATCAACAAGATAAAGCATATTAAGCTTAGCAGCCTAATAGTAACCACAGTGTAAGGCCTGGTACCTACTAAGAAAATTCTCAGTGGAAATTTCAGTGATTATTAGTGGACTAAAGGGAAACAACCCTTGATCTGAAGACCTTTACCATGGTTCCCAGATCAGACTTCTTGAATAGTGGCCCATGTCAGCCTGTCCTCAGAGTGTAACCTTGAGGACAGTCTGGGCTCAACTTATGGATTTTATAGGAAACTCCATGACCTACCAAAGATTTCACAACTAGTAAATTCTAAGAGAAGTCCAGAGCACACGCCTTCTGACCACCTGGTCAGGCTCTCTGGAGGCTCCTGCCCTGCTCTGCTTTCATCACAATCTCTACCCTTGACCTGCTCAGTGGCCTCCCTTGAACCAGTCTCCTGAGTTGGCTTCAGGAAATGACTTCTACATTTTGGTCCAGAAGTTCTAGTTGCATGTCGACTAAGTCCTGCCACCTAGTTCTTTGACATGACTTCAAACCAAACCTGAATTAATCAGGTTTCTGCCAGCTCCAAAGTCTTTCTCCACTTGGAAGCCCTGTATAACCAGCTCTCAGGTGCCCCTTGCTCTGGGATAGGGTCTTGGAAGGAGACTGTGGGGTGTGGAGCAGGAGAGGCTGCTGTGGGAAGAAGGTCAAGGAGCAGGTGCCCTAGCAGCATTAAAAGATGCAGTTGCACCAGTCAAAAGTGGAGTCATGGCCAAACTGCTGTGGATGTTGTCCAGGCAATGCTGCTACATGCTTTGTTGTGTGACCTTTCTTTTCCTACAAGCTCCCGTCTTGGCCCCCTTCGACTACTGTTACTTGAACCCATATAGCTAGAAGCTGAAAAGCATACTAGCTGGGGCAAGCATGTCTGTTAGAGAACTCCATGACCCACTAATTGTAAAAATATCAAGAATGGTGTATCCTCGGCCAGACCCACTAACACTATCTAGGAAAGATGTCCTTGTTGTGACCCCTTGCTGGCTCCCATTGTGGGAGGGGACTGTCAACATTGACATACTAACTGAGCAGTTCCAGCATCAGAATGCCACCATTGAATTAGCCTTAAAAAAAAATACACATTCTCCCTAGAGAGTGCAGAGACATACTTCGTGGTGGGACACAGGATGAACTACTGTATCTTCACTGACCAGCTAGATCCCATTCTGCCCATCCAGCTCTGACAGAGATAGCAGATGGTCACCCTCAAGGTCCAGAGCTATGACCTTGGGCAGGACATCTCCATCTACCTTGTGTGCACTGATGTGGACACGAAGTTCGGTGACCACCTGGGTGTGGATATCCTCTCCTCCTTGTTTGGCATCATCCATCCTAACTTCTATGGGAACAGTCTGAACAACTTTCCCTGTGAACACCAGAATGTCACAAGCCAGTATTCCTGGGGATGAGGAGGACTTTTATTACATGGTGGCCTTATTTTGGGGGGGTTGGTTTTTTACCGGCTCCCCAAGGACCGTCACCTGGCAATGTTGGTTGACCAAGCCAGTCACATCGAGGCCGTGTAGCATGATGAAAGCCACTTGAACAAGTTCCTGCTTCACCATAAACCCACTAAAGTGTGCGATCAGAACCTGGTGGAGTATTAGTGGTATCAGCAGCTAATGGGCTTGCCTACCATCATAAAATGGAAGAGACTTGTGGTCTTGTCAAAGAATCACTGGAAAATGCTGACTGATGAGGGGGTTTCCAGAAAAGGTTTAGAAAGGGCTGATGATGAGTCAGCCCTAGTCTTCCTCCTGGTGTGCCTCCTGGCAGCCTCTACGGAAAATGGTTTGGAGGTTCCTCAAACAATTGCAGATAGATCTACCATTTGACCCAGCTATCCCACTGCTGGGAATATACCCAGAGGAATGGAAATCATCAAGTCGAAGGGATACCTGTTCCCCAATGTTCATCACAGCACTCTTTACAATAGCCAAGAGATGGAACCAGCCCAAATGTCCATCATCAGATGAGTGGATACGGAAACTGTGGTATATCTACACAATGGAATACTACTCAGCTATAAAAAAGAATGAAATACTGCCATTTGCAACAACATGGATGGACCTAGAGAGAATTATATTAAGTGAAACAAGTCAGGCACAGAAAGAGAAATATCACATGTTCTCACTTACTTGTGGGAGCCAAAAATAAATAAATAAATATACAAATAAACTGGGGGTGGGGGGCGGGAGAGAAGAAGACACAACAATTACAATTCCTTGAAGTTGTTAGACAAGCAAACAGATAGGAGGTTGTTGGGAGGGAGGGGGGAGAGAAGTTTCAGTAATGGGCCACGATAATCAACCACATTGTATATTGATAAAATTAAATTAAATTAAGAAAAAGAAGGTAGTAAATAAAATAAACTTAAAATTTTAAAGAAAAAAAAAGAAGAAAGAAAAATGTTTTCTCCCTAATGTAAGATGAAAATATTGTAGGGCTCACAGAGGCCTGAGTGGTACTTGCGGCAGTAGAACGGGTCCTGCAGTCCAGGTGCTCCCCGTCCCAGTCCATGCTCTACCCTGAAGCCATGGCTTCAGAGTTAAAGGCTGTCCCAAAGACAGCTTCTCAATCTTTCAGTTCTGTCCTGCCAGAGGCCTCAAGGCCATTTCCTGGCCCTCTGTCTCAGCCGAAAAGGAAAGAGTGCTGTCTGTGTAATTTCTGGTTTCTTATTTTTAAATAGACTTCCTTTTTCTTTTTTAGATCAGCTATTGTTTTACAGAAAAATGTGTGGAAAGTACATAAAATTTCCATAACTATCCCCGCACCTCCCCACCACACACACTGTTTCTCCTGTCGTCAGCTCCCTACACTAGTGTGTTGCATTTGTCACAATTGATGAACCAATATTGATACATTATTAACTAAAATCCATAGTTTACATTAGACTTCATTCTTTGTGCTGTACCTTCTATGAGTTTTGACAAATGTATAATGACATGTATTCACCATAACAGTATCATACACAATAGTTTCACTCCCCTGAAAATCCTCTGCTTTCCCTCTTCATCCCTCCCTCTCTCCTCCCAAAGCCATGACAAGCACTGATCTTACTATCTCCAAAGTTTTGCCTTTCTAGTATGTCATATAGTCGGAATCATATAGTACGGAGCCTTTTCAGATTGGTTTCTGTCACTTAGTAATGTGCATTTAAGGTTCCTCATGTGTTTTAGTGGCTTGATCGCTTATTTATTTTTATTGCTGAATAATATTGCATCATATGGGTGTACCACGGTTTGTTTATCCATCTGTCTATTGAAGAGCATCTTTGTTGCTTCCAGGTTTTGGCAATTATTGAGAAAGCTGCTATAAACATTTGTGTGCAGGACTGTGCATGGACATAAGTTCTCAACTCATTTGGGTAAATACCAAGGATCATGACTGCTGAATCATACGGTAAGAGGTTTGTAAAAACCTGCCAGTTTCAGGTTTGTAAAAAACTGCCAGTCTTCCAAAGTAACTGTAGCATTTTTCATTCCCATCATCAGTGAATGAGAGTCTTGTTGCTCCACATCCTTCCATCATTCAGTGTTGTTAGCATTTTTGAATAAAGGCCATTCTCATTGGCGTGTAGAGGAATCTAATTATTGTTTTAACTTGCGATTTCCTGATGACACATTATGTTGAGTGTCTTTTAATATGCTTGTTTGCCATCTGTAGATCTTCTTTGGTAAGATGTCTGTTCTAATCTTTTGCCCACTTTTCAATTGGATTGTTTATTTTCTTGTTGTTGAGTTTTAAGAATTCTTTATGTATTCTGGATACCAGTCCTTTATCATGTGTTTTGCAAAGATTTTCTACCAGTCTGTGGATTGTTTATTCATTCCCTTAACACTAACTTTTGCAGAGCAGTTTTAAGTTTTAAAAAAGTCCAAATTACCAATTTTTTTTCATGCACTGTGCATTCAATATTGTATCAAAAAGTCATCCCCAAATCTAAGTTTACCTCAATTCCTTCCTGTGTTTTCTTCTAGGAGTTTTTGTTTTACATGTAGTTCTATGACCCATTTTTAGTTAATTTTTGTGAAAAGTACAAGGTCTGTGTCTAGATATATATATATATATATATATATATATATATATATATATATATATATATATATGTGAAAAAAAATATATATATGTGAAAAAAATATATATATATGTGAAAAAAAATATATATTTGCATTTGGATGTCCAATTGTTGAAAAGACTATTCCCATTGAATTGCCTTTACTCCTTTGTCAAAGGTCAGTTAACTATACAAGCATACTTCAAAAAGTTCATGGAAAGATTCATATTATATTTTAATTTTATTTTTCCATGAACTTTTTGAAATACCCTTGTATTTGTGTGAATCTATTTCTGGGCTCTCTATTCTGTTATATTGATCTATTTGTCTGTTCTTCCACCAATACCACACTGTCTTGATTAATGTAGCTTTTAATGCAATTGGGTAGTAGCAGTCCTTCGACTTCTTCTCATTTAATATTGTGTTGGTTATTCTGGGTTTTCTTTCTCTCCATATAAACTTTAAAATCAGTTTTTCAACATCCACCAAATAACTTACTGGGATTTTGATTGTGATTGCATTAATCTACAGATCAAATTGGGAAGATGTGACATCTTGACAATACTGAGTCTCCCTATCCATGAACATGGAATATCTCTACACTTACTTAGTTCTTTGATTTCTTTCACCAGTGTTTTGTTCCTCATAAAGATCTTGCACATATTTTGATAGACATATACCTAAGTATGTTATTTTGGGGGATGCTAACGTAAAATGGTATTGTTCGTAATTTTAAATTCCAGTTATTCATTGCTGATATATCAGAATGCAATTAACTTTTGCATATTAACATATATATCCCACAACCTTACTATAACATCTTATTAATTCCAGGAGGCTATTTCTTGATTCTTGGGGATTTTCTACAGAGACAATCATATCATCTGCTAATGAAGACAGTTTTATTTCTTCCTTCCCAATCTATATACTTTTTATTTCCTTCTCTTGTGTTACTGCATTAGCTAGGACTTGTAATACACTATTGAAAAGGAGTGGTGAGAGGAGCTATCATTACCTTGTTCTTG
This sequence comes from Galeopterus variegatus, assembly GCF_000696425.1. NCBI lineage: Eukaryota > Metazoa > Chordata > Mammalia > Dermoptera > Cynocephalidae > Galeopterus > Galeopterus variegatus. The sequence continues at coordinate 122,639 of NW_007729383.1, read as the reverse complement.
ATTTTAGGAGGAAAGCATCTAGCTTCTCACCATTTAAGTATTATGTTAGTTCTAGGTTTTTTGTAGATGTCCTTTATCAAGTTGAGGAAGTTCCCTTTGATTTCTACTTTGCTGAGGTTTTCTTTCCTTTTTCTTCTTCTTTTTTTCAAAAAATCATGAATGGGTGCTGAATTTTGACAAATACTTTTTTGCAAAAGTATTTGGATGGATATTAACTGATTTTCCAATAGCAAACCAGCCTTGCATACCTGGAATAAATCCCACTTGGCTGTGGTGTATAATTCTTTTTATACATTGTTGGATTAGATTTGGTAATATTTCATTGAGGACTTTTGCACTAATGTTCATAGAAGACACTGATCTGTAGTTTTCTCATAATCTCTTTGTTTGGTTTTGGTATTAGGGTAATACTGGACTCATAGAATGAGTTAGGAAGTATTTCTTTTTTTTTTCTTTTTTTTATAAGAGGTGACTGGTAAGGGGGTCTTAACCCTTGACTTGGTGTTGTCAGCACCATGATATCCCAAGTGAGCAAACTGGCCATCCCAACATAGGGATCCAAATCCGTGGCCTTGGTGTTATCAGCACCACACTCACCCAAGTGAGCCATGGGCCGGCCCTAGGAAGTATTCCTTTTGTGTCTATCTCCTGGAAGATATTGTAAAGAACTGGTATAATTTCTTCCTTAAATGTTTGGTAGAATTCACCAGTAAACCCATTTGGGCTGATGCTTTCTGTTTTGGAAGGTTTATTAATTATTGATCCTATTTCTTTAAAGGCCTATTTAGATTGTCTATTAATTCTTGTGTGAGTTTTGGAAGATTGTGACTTTCAAGGAATTAGTCTATTTAATTTAGGTTATCAAACTTGTGGGCATAAAGTTGTTCATAATATTCCTATGTAATCCTTTTAATGTCCATGGGATCTGTAGTGATGTTCCCTCTCTCATTTCTGATTTTAGCAATTTATGCCTTCTCTCTCTCTCTCTCTCTCTCTCTCTTTAAGTTAGTCTGGCTAGAGGCTTATCAATTTTATTTATCTTTTAAGGAGTTAACTTTTGTTTTTGTTGATTTTCTCTATCAATTTCTTGTTTTGATTTCACTGACTTCAGCTTTAATTTTAAAAATTTCTTTTCTTCTGCTTACTTTGGGCTTCAGTTGCTCTTTTTTCCCTAATTTTCTAATTCTGATGCTTAGATTACTGATTTTAGACTTTTATTCTTTTCTTTTTTTTTCCCCTTCCTTTTTGTCTTTTTTCGTGTCCGGCAACGGATCGCAACCCTCAGTGTCGCGCCCGTACTGGACCGGGACCGGCAATGGGATCGCAACCCTCGGTGTTGCGCCCGTACCTCGCTCAGCCAGTGAGCGGCCGGTCTGTATGTGGGATCCAAACCCTTGGCGGGAGTGCCACCGCGCTCCCAAGTGGCGCACTGTAGCAGTGTGCCACTGGGCTGGCTCTTATTCTTTTCTAATACATGAATTTAATGCTATAAATTTAGATCTAAGAACTGCTTTCCCTGCATCCTACAGATTTTAATAGGTTGTATTTTCATTAAGTTCAAAATATTTTTAACTTCTCTTGAAACCTCTTTGATCTATGTGTTATTTAGAAGTGTGTTGCTTAATCTCCACATATTTCAGAATTTTCTACTCATCTGTTATTGATTTCTCTTCTATTCCATTGTCATCTGAGAGCATACATTGTATGATTTCTATTCCTTTAAATTTGTTAAGGTGCATTTGATGACCCAGAATGTGGTCTTACCTTAATAAATGTTCCATGTGAAGATGACAAGAATGTATATTCTTCTGTTTTTGGATGACATATTCTATAGATGTCAATTATATGCAGTTGACTGATGGTCCTGTTAAATACAACTATATCCTTACTGATTTTCTGCCTGCTAGACCTGACCATTACTGACTGAGGGGTGTTGAAGTCTCCAACCATAATAGTGGATTCATCTACTTCTTCTTGCAATTCTATCAATTTTACATTAGGTTTTTACTTTTATTTAGTTCAAAATATTTCCTAATTTTCTTTGTGATTTTGTCTTTGAACCTTGATTAATGTGTTGTCTAATTTCCAAATATTTGGGAATTTTTCCGGATAGTGTACTTTTATAATTTCTAGTATAATTTCCTTGTGATCATAGAAATATATCCATGATTTTAATCATTTAAAATTTATTGATTGTATTGCCTAGAACATGATCAATCTTGTTGAATATCTTTTGGGTACTTGAAAAGAAAGTATATTCTGATGTTATTGGATAGAGCATTCTACAATGCCAATTAGTTCAAATTGATTGATTTGTTTTGTTTGAGGTCCTATATCCTAGTCAACTTTCTGTTCAATTATTGGGATGAATGTTGGAATCTTTAATTATAATTGTAAATTTGTCTATTTTCCTTTTGATTCTCATGCTATGATTTAAGGAATTAAACTTTGTTATTAGGTGCATACATCAAGAGTTTTTCAAAAAGTGTGTGGAAAAATAGAATTAAAAATACAAATCTTTCCATGAAAATTTTGAAGACCTCTCATATTTAGGATTGTCATAATCTCTTGTGAAAAGGCTTCTTTATCATTACTATATATTCCTGTTTATTTTCAGTAATATTCCTTGTTGATAAGTCTAATTTGTATAATTTTACTATAGGTAAACCACCTTTGTTTGGATTAGTGTTAGTATAGCAGATCTTTTCCCATCCTTTTATTTAACTTTTGATTTTGAGATAATTGTAGATTCCCATTCAGTTGTAGGAAACAATAGAGAATCCATATACTCTTAACCTCATTTACCCCTTGGCAACATCTTCCATAACTATGCTACCGTACAAAACCCAGGAAATTGACATAATATAGTTCACTAAGCTCACTCAGATTTCACCAGTTTTATTTGCACTCACTCATGTATGTGTATTTATATGCAATTTTGTCAAATGTGTATATTCATACCACAAGATACAGAACTATGCCACCACAAGGATCTTTCATGCTACTCTTATAGCATCAGCCACCTCCTTCCCTCTTAACTTCTCTAACCCCTGGCAAACACTAATCTGCTCATTTGTTTAATTTTGTTATTTAAAGAATATTATATAAATGGAACCATACATATGTAACCTATTGAAATTGGCTCTTTTCACTCAGCCCAGTTCCCTTGAGAACCATTCAAATTGCAGTGTGTTTCGATAGTTGGGTACTTTTTATTGCCAAGTAGCATGGGTAGACCACGGTTTGCTTACCCATTCACCCACTGAAGGACATTAGGGTTATTTCCAGTTTTTGGCTATTATGAATAAAGTTGCTATGAACATGTTTACAAGTTTTTGCATAAACATAAGTATTCACTTTCTGGGTTAAATAGCAAAGAGTGCAATTGCTGGATCATAGTAAACACTGGACATGGTAAACACATTTAGTTTGACAAGAAAAACTGCATACCTTTTTCTAGAGTGGCTGTACAATTTTACTTTCTAACCAGCACTGGATCAGTAATACATTTCCTCCACATCCTCACCACTTAGGCTATCTTCCAACTTTGGCAGGCCAGGAAATGAGGTCCAAGGGGTCCAGAATGAGGTCAGATGGCTGGAAGGGTAATGGTGGTCCTTCTGCCTTGGGATTGTAATCCATCCCAGTCTTATTAGAAGTGGTTGTTGTTCACTGTTAAGTCCCTGGAACTGAGAACTGACTTTTAGAAAGTCCGCCCCCCCACTTCTGTTTTGTTTCTCTGTTTTGTTCCTCAAGGTCTCTGCTTCCCTAAGTCTCTGCTCCCAGAAGCAGGCTGAGCAGGGTATACCCAGAGTGCAACACTGTAGCTGTTTTCCTCCTCTAGCCAAGGTTTCTGTCTCCCCAACGCTCTGATCCCATGAACAGGCATACCTGGAGTGGAACATTGTAACTGTCCTCCTAGAAGAGGCCAGATGACAATCTTAACCCTAAAAAAAAGACACCCAACTGCCTCTTGGTGCTGACGCCATAAAAATCTTTTTTCTACCTTTGTCTGGCTAGCATCTCCTTCCTCGGTGACCTTACAGGCACCATGTGGTATTGCATATATTATTGAGTGTTTTAATGTTCTATTGTATCAAATCCATCAGCTTCTTACATATGCAATGTTCTTTTTTATAGTGGTTACTATAGTAAAATAGTTCTCAACTGGGGTGATATTTGGCAATGTGTGGAGACATTTTTAGTGCCAAAACTGGAGAGGGGATAGTGATGAGCACTACAGGCATCTGGTGGGTAGAGGCCAGGGATATTGCTAAACATTCTAGGATGCAGAGGACAGCAATCTACAACAAAGAATTATCTGGTCCAAAAGGTCAGCAGTGCCGAGGTTGAGAAACCATGGCCTACGGTTTAAAATATATACCTTTAACATACAATGGTCCACTATGAAATGATATTATAATTATAAAACTTCACTTATACCATAAGAAACCAAGAACAGTATACTTTCATTTCTCCAGTCAATACTTTCATTTCTCCCATTCTTTTGCTATTGTTGCCTTACAATTTACTTCCTCAAACCCACAATTCATTATGATTTTTGCTTTGATCAATTAATATTATACAGATTCAAAATGAAGAAAGTCTTTTACTTACATATTTCCCATTTCCTCCTCACTGCAGTCCTTTGTGTAATCAAAACTTCCATCTTATATAATTTGATCCATCTGATATAATTTTCTTTCTGCCTGAGAACGTTCTTCAATACTTCTTAGATCTGCTGGCAATGAGTTGTCTCAAATTGTGTTTTCTGAAACAGAATTTATTTATTTTATTTTATTTTTTTCCTTTTTGTCTTTTTTCGTGACCGGTAACGGGATCGCAACCCTCGGTGTCTCGCCCACACTGCGCTCAACCAGTGAGCGAACTGGTCTCTATATGGGATCCGAACCCTCGGCAGGAGCGCCACCGCACTCCCAAGCGCCACACTCTACCAAGTGCGCCACCGGGCCGGCCCTGAAACAGAATTTATTTTGAAACACAGTTTTCCTAGATATAGAATTCTATGATTTATTTTTTCTTAGTACTTAAAAAAAAATCTCTTATTTTGTTCAGGCCTTATATGTTCTTAGGGGATGCCTGCATCTAATGTGATTATATGTAGAGAAATCTCCCTTCCCACAATGCATCCTTTTCCTCTGACTGCTTTTAAGATTTTCTCTACACCATGTGTTTTCAGCAATTTAATTATGAAGTGCTATTCTTCCTTTTATCATGTTGGGGTTCTTTGAGCTTTTTGAATTTGACTTATTTTTCAATGAACTGGGAAATGTTTCAGTCACTATGTATTCAATTTTTTTTGTACACTCCAACTTCTGGTATCCAGGTACAGGGGTATCTTCCTTCAAATGACTCAAGTGCTGTTATTTTTTCTTTTCTTCCCTTCTAGCTTATTTTGCATAATTTCTACAGCTACATCTTCAAGTTCAATGACAATTTCTCTCAGATTGCCAAACCTATTGTTTATGCCATGCAATATTTTTTGTTTCTGTTTTATTCTTTTGGTGGTTGGTCGGTATGGGGATCCAAATCCTTGAGCTTGGTGTTACCAGCACCACCCTCTCCCAAGGCAATATTTTATGTATTAAGTGTATTTTTCATCTCTGTAATTTCCATGAGTCTGTTATTATAACTATCCATTGAATTCTCCCCCCCCATCTCTGTAAATAAAGGTAGGATAGTTATTAAAGCTTTTTAGCGTACTTGTCTGCTAATTTTATCATGTTTGCCAATTTCGTACTTGTTTCTATTTTTTTCTGCTAATGAGTTTTACATTCTTGCTTTTTGGCATGCATAGCAATTGTTTATTGAGTACCAGAGATGGCATTGAGTAAAGTTATTTGGCAGCAGTTCTTCCTTTCAAGGCTTGCTTTTAAACTTTTTTGGTGTAAGACCAGAGAAGCCTCTTTAGTCTACAGACTAGACTCACTATGTAGATTATAGCATTCTGAAAACTTTACTTGTTTTATGTACTTACAGATGTTTCTACTCTGAAGGGTGAAAACAAACCATTCCCAGGTTTGGGTGAGCTCAAGGAATTGTTTGATATACTGCTTTGTATTATTTCCTCACAAAACCTCAAGTAGTTTCTGTTTATACTTGTACCCACTGTAAGGATACCATGGGCACTCAAGCAGAAGGGGAGGGGGAAAGCGCCCTTCCGGGTTCTTCTCCGCAGTAGAAGCCCGCCGGCGCCAGACCTCAACCAGTCACAGGTCAAGGCTCACCTCCTGCCCAGCCCCGTCCAATCAGCTACCGTCCCGTCCACCCCCTATCAAAACCCGGAACACAACTCCCTATAAATATACGTGCAGTCCTTGAATAAAGTGGAACTTCTCTGGTGAACTGTCAGCTCGGGTCCTGTCATCTTATCAGCTCGGATCCGTGCACCCTTTCATTGGTGCCGAAACCCAGGAGGAGTTCACCCTGCGCCAGGGGATTCCTTCCTCAGACTTCCTCGGACCCCTCCGCGACCCCCCCGGGACTGACGGTCCACCCTCGTCCATTTTCTCCGATGCTGGCTTCCTTCATCCACCACCAGCTCATCCGTTAGGTAAGCCCCTTTTCTCCTTTTGTCAGGCTTGTAGATTATTTAAACCTTCACCCTAATCACATTCCCCCGGCCCCGGCATTGACACGTTCCCGGCCCCAGAGGCTGAACCTCCCATTCCTCCCTCTCTCTTTCTCTCACTCCTTTTAACCTTCCTCCTACCGGGTTCTGGACCCCCGCCGTCCGTCAAAACCCTAGTGCGCTAGGTCCCTCCGGCTCCAGGTATCTTTGCCTCCAGGAAGTGAGGGTCTAGGTGATGACCTACACCCCCTTCCTTCCTGGGTTCATCCTTGAGCCCATCTCCTGGGAACGGCACGACTCATTGGGGACGCCCTCTGAGTTCCGTCCTTCTCATCCAGCTGGAGGGCTCATTCCAATCCTCCTTTTAAACCCTCTCTCTCTCTCTAATCCTCTTCAGAATGGGAGCTTCTGCCTCCTCCCTCCAGGGAGATTCACCCTTACAATGTCTCTTAAACAACCTCACCACCCTATCCCTCAAGCCTGACATTAAGCCCAAACTCCTCACCAAATTTTGCACACAAGATTGGCCTTATTATCCCTTACATAACCAAAATAAGTGGCCCCCTGAGGGCACACTTGATCCCAACATTCTCTGGGACCTTTTTAACTACTG
>NW_007729383.1:114197-114420 GCF_000696425.1 Galeopterus variegatus | reverse complement strand
AGGGGGTTGTTAGGGTACACGTTCCCTTTTCATTAGCCGATCTTGCCCAGCTGGAAAAGAGATTAGGGTCCTTCACCACTGACCCCTCTACTTATATTAAAAAATTCCAATGGGTCCTTCAGGCATACAGTCTCACATATCATGACATACTTTTTGGCTCAATCCTACCCCGACATCAAGGCTAAGCTAAAAAAACTGGAACAGGGCCTTGTTACTCCCCAGA
>NW_007729383.1:113248-114079 GCF_000696425.1 Galeopterus variegatus | reverse complement strand
CCAACCTCCAAATGCTGGCCAAAATGATTACTCAGCCTTCTAAGCGCCCTTCCGGGCCCTCCACCTCCAAAACTCCCCCTGGCGCTTGCTTCAAGTGTGACAAAAAAGGTCATTGGTCAAAGAACTGCCCATCACCCAAAAAGCCCACCAAGCCGTGTCCTAAGTGCCACAAAATGGGACACTGGGGCTCGGACTGTCCACTCACCCGAAGGGGAGACTGGCCTAACGGGCCCCAGCCATCCCGGACACCTCAAACACCTCTGGTGGGACTGGCTAAAGAGGAAAAAGACTGACAGGGCCCTGGGTCCTTCCCAACCATGACCATCACAAAAAACAAGCCCAGGGTGACTATTGTCGTGGACGGCCAACTCGTCTCCTTCCTCCTGGACACAGGAGACACTTTCTCGGTCTTAAAGGAGTTTCGGGGCCCAACCACACTTAACATTTCTCCTATAGTTGAGGTAGGAAAAAAACATATATACCCCCCACAGAACGCCTCCACTAACTTGCCGCATTGAAGGCGTTTCATCTCCTTTCTCCCACTCATTTTTGGTCATGCCCCAATGTCCCTCTATTAAAAAGAAATATTCTCGCCCAGTTACATGTTTCCATCTCTATATCCCCATCCTCCTCCTCTGTAGCCTCATTCCTTTTAGCCCTCATTTCCGGCCTAGTGGGATACTTTAGAGCATGGATCCCAAATTACTCTTTATTGGCCTGCTCACTGTATGCCCTTACAAAAGGAGACCAAAATAAACCCCTATCATCTTCACCAGATAAGCCATTCCAAGAACTCTGCCAGGCCCTAGTCGTGGCCCCTGCTTTACACCT
>NW_007729383.1:72934-112960 GCF_000696425.1 Galeopterus variegatus | reverse complement strand
CAGACAAAGCTCTTCTACAAAAATCTCTCACAATTGCTCCATCTGCCAACGTACCAACCCTAACACTCCCTTAAAAGCCAAACCATATCCCTCACATCAAGCTAGGGGTAATATCCCTGCCGCAGACTGGCAGATCGATTTCACTCACATGCCTCCTGTTAAATGTCAGCAATATCTCCTAGTTATGGTGGATACCTTTTCCGGGTGCCTTCCCCACTACTAACAAGAGGGTCACCACTGTGGCTTCCATACTCCTCTCCCAAATTATCCCAATATTCAGAATACCCTCTTCCATACAAACAGAAAATGGCCCAGAGTTCACCACTCAAATAGTACAAAATTTATCTCAAGCCCTCTCCCTCCCTTGGCACTTACACTGTCCTTACCGGCCCCAGGCCTGAGGAAAAGTTGAACGTGCTAACAGGGCTCTAAAAGACATCCTTACTAAACTTTCTCTAGAACTTCACCTTGACTGGATCTGCCTTTTACCCCTAGCCTTGTTTAAACTCAGGGTCCTCCCAAAAAAACCTTCAAACCTCTCCCCTTTCGAAATTATGTATGGGAGGTCCCCTTTACCTCCAGGAATCATCCCTAAACAAGAAACCATACCCTCCAACCTGGCTATCCCATTACTCTCCCATCTTTGAGCTGAACTCTGGAAACACCAGGATTGGCTATTGCCTAATCCTACCTCCTCCCAAAACACCTCCACAGTACACCCTGGGGATTTAGTATTCTACACCTCCCCAGAGCCGCAAGGTCCTTTAACTCCTAAGTGGAAAGGCCCTTGCCCAGTCATTCTTTTCACTCCCACAGCTGCCAAGCTTTCCCTACCAAACAACCAAGTAACTCCATGGATCCATATTTCTAGGTTAAAACCCTGCTTCCCAACCTCACCAACGGATTCCGTGGAACCTACGCATGACCTGCGAGTTCTGGACACACCCTTTCAAGAAACTAAAACCTTTGCCTGCACTCCTCATCCCTCTAACCCCTTCAAACTCTGTTTATCCTGACTTCCAAGTCTCCCTCCATTACAGGAACAATGACCACTCCCATTAACATTATCCTGCTTCTCTTACTGTACCTAGTAGGTGCCTCTAAATCCTCGTAAGTTTGGCGGTTCACGGTGCAAGAAACTTATACAGGGGAACAAGGTAAAACCACCAAACTGCTCCCTTCCACGGCGGACTGTTCTCCAGCTGGATGCCAAGGGCTCGTTAGCATCCCCCTTACAGGGAGTAAACTAATCCCTCAAGCCTCCTACCCATATCTATGTTTTCCCTTCGATCAAATCAAAGATTATTGCCACTGGTGGCCAGAAACTTATGGGAGGTGCCCATACTGGTCATGTCGGTATCATGATCCAAAGGTGCCCAAAGAAAACCAAATCTTTCGGCGGGTTGGGAGCAGGTGGGATGAGTACACATTCCATTTATTCATTCATGACCCCTGGGACTCCAGGTGGGCTGGGGTAGTTATTGGATCTTTCTACTGCAGTGCCTTGGTCAATTCTCGCCCTTGTGGACAATTTAAAATCACCCGCACATATGTCCCCATAAAAAATCACGTTTCCTTATCTGCTGTACATACTCACATTTCTCAGCAAAAAAGAAACCCTTTCCTCAGAGAAAAAACACGGCCAACCAGCCCTCTCCCATCTACACTTGGCAACAAATCATTTCTGAGACCGTTATCTTCCTTAACCAGACTTTCTTCAACTCCACCCCTCCTAACAATTGCTTCCTCTGTGCATCTTTGCTACGCCCACTTCTGGCTGCTGTCCCTGTAAACATTACCTCACTCCCTTCCAACTCTTCCTCTACACCCCTCAGCCTTCCCGATGTTCCTCTATGGGACCCCGATAACAACCCCCAACCACACTCTAGTGTCCTATCACTGTTTTCTGGGATCATCCACCCCCTCACTCCATTCCTCATTCCATTACACTAAAAATTCCGCCACCACAAGCCACACAACGTCCCTACCGGGCGCCTTTTTTTTTTTGCGTAACGGAACCCTTTCCACTTTTATCTTTCCTAATACCTCCGTCCCTTGCTACCTAGTCACTGTCATTCCCCAACTAACTTTCTATTCCTGCGCAGAGCTTTTTCACATTTTCCATCCACCCCCAAGACAGTGTCGAGCCGCCTTTCTCCCAGTCCTAGTGGAAATGTCCTTAACAACATCAATTGTTGCAACTGGCCTGTCGGGAGGGGCTTTGGGACATACTCTATGGGCGGTAAAAGACGTTAATAACAAACTTCAAAAGGCCCTCACCTCCACAGCTGAATCTCTATCTGCCTTACAAAGACAAATCACCTCCCTAGCTAAAGTTACCTTACAAAACCGCTGCACATTAGACCTCCTCAAGGCAGAAAAGGGTGGCACTTACATCTTCCTCCGGGAAGAATGTTGCTATTATATCAATGAATCAGGACTAGTAGAAACCAATATTGTCAAACTCACCAACCTAGCCTCAGACCTCTGAGCCAACCGCCCTGATCCTTTCTCCTCTTTTTTCCAAGGCTCACTTCTCACCTGGGTATGGCCAGTATTAGGACCCCTCACTGTTATATTTATAGCCTGTCTTTTCTGCCCTGCATTATAAAACTCATTCAAACTCAACTTAAAAGAATCTCTAACCAAACTTTTAACCAGCTTTTACTTAGAAATTACCAGCTCCTGGCCACCAAGGATCCTACCCACCCTTCACCAGATCAGCTAACCTGCTATTAAAATGGACCTGCCTCGTTGATGGTCCCTGTTCCTGGAAGCTTTGGCCATGGACGCCTGGATGCTCTCCCCTACAGCCTCCTACACACTGGACTCAACAAATCACTGACCTGTGGCTTCAGGGAAGCTTTCTCTTTTTTTGTCTTTTTTCGTGTCCAGCAACGGATTGCAACCCTCAGTGTCGTGCCTGTACCGGACCGGACCGGCAACGGGATCGCAACCCTCAGTGTTGCACCTGCACCTCGCTCAGCCAGTGAGCGGGAACCGGTCCGTATGTGGGATCCGAACCCTCGGCGGGAGCGCCGCCGCGCTCCCAAGCGGCGCACTGTAGCAGTGTGCCACCGGGCCGGCCCAGGGAAGCTTTCTAGAATTCTCCCTCTTCAAAATTATCTTATTCTCTACCCTCTTTTGGGTCCTGTTACAAAATCCCCAATCTCCTCCCAATTCCTCTTCCCCTACAACGCCCCCGTCCAGCAGGAAGTAGCTCGAAGATTACGACAACCCATTCCCACAACAGAGGAAAAGGGAGGAATGTAAGGATACCATGGGCACTCAAGCGGAGGGGGAGGGGGAAAGCATTCCCTAGCAATATGGCGCCCTTCCGGGCTCTTCTCCACAGTAGAAGCCCGCCGGTGCCAGACCTCAACCAGTCACAGGTCAAGGCTCACCTCCTGCCCAGCCCCGTCCAATCAGCTACCGCCCCGTCCACCCCCTATCCAAACCCGGAATGCAGCTCCCTATAAATATACACGCAATCCTTGAATAAAGTGGAACTTCTCTGGTGAACTGTCAGCTCAGGTCCTGTCGTCTTATCAGCTTGGGTCCGTACGCCCTTTCACCCACCAGGACTCAGCCAAAGACTTACAAGGATGTTTCTGCAAATCTTCCCCTCTCTCCTCTCCTGTACTCTGCCACCTAGATTCTTGTCATGTGGATTAAATGTATCCTTATTTTGTCCCTGTAAGTGCATACAATCACAGGGCTTTTAGTGGATACAACCATACCTCCTTTGTATCTCTTTTTTTCTGAGATCTTAGTCCTTACTGCCTATTAGCCAGTGCCTGAAAACTGGGTTGTTCTTGCTATCCTATATTTTGTCTGGTTTTCTAGTTGCTGAAGGAAAGAGAAAAGTTGGTCACTTCATTGTATCAGGGCCTGAGGCAGAAATCAGGCTCATTCTTAATTAAATGGGTTATGTCAGTTTAGACTGCTATATCGGAATACCATACAGTGGGTGGCTTAAACAACAAACATTTATTTCTCACAGTTCTGGGGTCTGGCAGTCTGGGCTCAGGGTGTCAGCATGGCCGGGTTCTTGATGAAGGCTGTCTTCCTGGTTTAGATGGATGCCTTCTTGCTGTATCCTCACATAGCAGAGAGAGGAAAGGTTCTGATCTCTTCATCCTCTTATAAGGATATGAATCCCATCATGGGGACTCCACCTTCATGGCCTCATCTAAACCTAAATACAAGGGTATTTCTTTTTTTTTTTTAATTTTATTTTGTTGATATACAATGAGGTTGATTATTGTGGCCCATTACCGAAACCCCCTCCCTCCTCCCTCTCCCTCCTCCCACCCAACAATGTCCTTTCTGTTTGCTTGTCATAAATACAAGGGTATTTCAAAAAATGCACAAAAGAATAGAATTAAAAAGTAACACAAATCTTTCCATGAACTTTATGAAGACCCCCTCATACCTCCCAAAGGCTCCACCACCAAATACCTTCATATTAGGGATGAAAGTTTCAACATATGAATTGGGGGTAGGGGAGAGACAAACATTCTCTCCATAGCAGGTTATAATCAATTACTACCAATATTTATTTTGGTACTCAAATTATCCAGGCAGGAGATCAAGATCCTTATTCACACATGGCCTTGCTTCTTTTCTGGATTGAACCACCAAGACCTCTGTGATGAATCCTGGCTTTGGGAAAGCTCAAGGCCAAGCAGGGATTTTTATGCCCCTCTGGTTATATCAGGACCAGCTTGCCCAATCCTTTATGCCACGTGAAGCCATCAGTAAAATACACTGGCCCTGTGGGTCACGAGGGATATGTCAGACATTAAACAGCTCATCATAAATTCTACTGCTAAGAGAATGGCTAAGAGTTGAAGTCAAACATCTAGACATCTCCAGAGATAAGACTACAGCTATTCCAACCCACTGTAAAATAACTCTATCCTACACAAAATGGCAGCACAACATATGAAAAACATCGTGTGATGTTGCTAAAGCATTAGAGGGAAATTTATAGACTAAATGCTTATGTTGGAAAAGAACGGTCTCAGCTCTACAACAGATTCCACCAAAAGAGACTAGAAAAAGGACAAATTAAACCCAAAATAAGAATAAGGAAAGAATAAAGTTCAGAGAGAAATTAATGAAATTTAAAAATACAATAATAGAAAAGAAAAATCAATGAAACCAAAAGTTCATTGAGATCAATAAAGTATCTATCTCTAGTCAGACTAACATGGACAAATGAGGGAAAATGCAAATTATTAATGTTAGATATAACTGAGCTGACAACACTACAGATTCTACACATATTAAGTGATTATAATGAACAATTTGATGCCAATAAATTTTGCAATTCCCAGTTTGGAAAGGAAAAACTAAAACTGTCTTTATTCATAGACAACATGAAGGTCTGTGGAGAAAATCCCATGAATCTACAAACAAAACAAAACAAAAAACACTAGTGTCCAGCATAGAAAGTCTATATACAAAACACAGTCATACTTCTATGTACTAACAAGAAATAATTGGAAATTGACATTTTAAAAGAATATTCTTTTAAGAGCATCAGACATATAAAATATTTAAAGATAAGTAAGATACAAAAAGATATATAAACTGAAAACTGTAAAACATTGTTGAAAAAAATATAGATCTAAATAAGGGGAGAGATACACCTTGTTTATGGATTGGAATACTCAATGTTGTTAATGTGCTCTCTTCAAACTGATCTATATCTATATAGCTAATAGAGTCCGTGTCAAAATCCCAGTATGCTTCTATTAGAAATTGAAAAGGGGATTCTAAAACTCACATGGAAATGGAAAGGAGTTAGAACAGCCAAAACAACTTTAACTTTGAAAAAAGAGGAGCAGAGTTGGAAGACTACATTACCTGATTTCAAGACATGCTCTAAAATTACATTAAGACTTTAGGATATTGGCAAAAGTATAGATGAAGAGATGAAATTGAAACAGAATAGAAAGTCTGGAAATAAGCACATATAAGATCAACTGATTTTCAAGAAAGGTGTAAAGGCAATTCAGTAAGGAGGATAGTCTTTGCAACTAATGTAGCTGGAGCAATTGGAAGTCCGGGTTCTTTAAAAGAAACTTTGACCACCACACCTCATACAATATATAAGAATTAACTAAAAATAGATTATAAACCTAACTGTAAAACAGAACTATAAATCTGTAAAACTATAAAGAGAAAACATTTTGACCCTGAGTTAGGCAAAAATTTCTTATACACAACATCAGAAACAGAGTCAATAAAAGAAAATAGACAAATTCGACTTCATTAACATTAAAATTTTTTGCCATTGGAAAGACACTATTAAGCAATGAAAAGGCAAGCTACAGGCTAGAAGACTGTATCAGCAAATCACATATCTAGTGAGTGACATATATTCAAAATTTATAAAAAATTCTTAAAACAATAATACAACAAAAAAATTTGATGAGCAAAAAAGTGAGAACAATTTATCAAAGATATGGCAATAATCATATGTAAAAATTCTAAAAGCACCAGTCACTGAGGGAATACAAATTAAAAGCACAATACCACTACACACCTATGAGAATGGCTAAAATTAAAAAGACTGACATACCAAATACTGATGAGGATAGAGAGCAATTGAAATTATCCTACACCACTGATGAGAATGTAAAATAGTACAAGCACTTTAGAAGTTGGTCAGTTTGTATGATGATAAACATTTACCTATCCTTAGACCCAGGTAATATACTTCTAGATATTAACCAAAGAGAAAGACTAGGAAAGGAATGTTAAATGCAGCTGTATTTGTAATTACCTTAAACTGGAATAAATCCAAAGGTCCACTAACAGATAAACAGAATAAAAAATTATAATATAGTATAGTAATTAACAGGCAACATAGATAAATCTCCAAATACTAATGATGAATTTAAAAAAGGACAAAAAAGAGTCAACATTTTATGATTCTATTCGTATAAAATTCTAGAAAAGGCAAACAAGTTTATAGTAAAAGACAGTAAATCATTGGTCATGGGGATGAGGCTCCACAGAGGAAGATAAGGATTGAAAAGGGGCACAAGGCAACTTTGGGGGTGATGGCTTTATTATCGTGATTATGGTGTTTTGTGGGTATATACATATGTTAAAACATCACATTTTATTCTTCAAGCACATGACATTTATATCAATTATATCTCAATAACACATTTTTAAAACTGTTTCTGGCTTCCAGTCAAGATGGCGGAATAGATGGTTCCCAGTGTCACTCTCTCCCGCAAATCAACCAATTTACAACTATATAAAAAAGCAACAACAGCCAAGCTGGGCTGCTAGAGCTCAGAGTAAGAGCAGGAGAGATCTACAGAGTACATGAAGGCAGGAGAAGCCACAATGAGAGAAAGAAAAAGCCACTCTGACCATTTTGTGCTGTAGTGCAGCTGCTTTAAGGCTGGAGCTGCTGAGCGCATGGAGCAGGAGCTGGCAAAAGCTGCAGCCAAGCCCTTCGGATGGGGTTGCTTGGAGGCGGCAGGGGAGAAGAGGGCCTTGGTGATCTCCAGGCCAGCAAGATCACTAACACGGTTCCTGTGGACCCACATGGGAGCAAAGAGCCACAATAACTGAAAAAAAGGAGCCACTCAGAGGCCAGTGAATCATCTCAAGGGACTGATGCATGGCCAGTGGGAGAGACAGGCCCACTGGGGGAACACTGGAACACAAGCAAGGACAGCTGATCTGCCCTCCAATCAGCATAGGACCACTCAGAGGAGACTGGTCAGGAATATAGAATTGCATGGGCTGCAATTTGATGAAAAGACTCAGGACCAGATCAAAGTTTCTACACAACCCAGGTACACTGGGTATCCGGAGAGTCAGAAGTACCTATAAGGTCAACCATTACACTGCATAAAAAGCCTTCCTTAGAGAAGCAGCAGCAAAGCAGCAATTTAGTTCAACCACAGAGCTCAAGTACTGGTCTCAACAGGAAGTACCCCCACTTTAGAAGTAAGCAAAGGACAAAAAATTAGTTCCAGCTCAGACACACCACCAGTGCCTTGGGGTCCACCCAGGGACCCAAGGTATGGAGCCAGGGACCAGACTCCCCTCCCACAACCAGGCTCACTGCCAGTGCTAAGGAGCATACCAAAAACATCACCTGCATGTGGGTGGCCCACCACAGCCACCACAGTAACCATGGCTGCCACAAAAGTGGCTAGATGCCACAACCACCATGCAGATGGTCTGCCAGCCACTGGAGTGCATTGACACAAGGAGAGTCACCAGCAGAGACCAAAGAAAAGAAGAGGATGTCTCTCCACAAAGCCCATTCCAGAGTGATGGAAGAAGCATCTGCTCTATGATAATATTGGGGGACCTGAACACACCTCTCAGCATTGGACAGATCATCTAGGCAACAAATCAATGGAGTAACCATTACTCTTTCAGAAGAAGAGAGGAAATCTAGGGTTATCAGAGGTGAGAGGGGGAGGGAGGGGGGATGGGGAGAGATTGGACAAGGGGTATAAAGAATAAGTACAATTTGTAACAATATATATGCTAGTAATATTGATTTGATCAACATATCTCAACGTTGAACCCCAAAAATATGTATAATCAATTTTGATTCAATAAAAATTAAAACAAAAACAAAAACTGGTTCCATGTAAAAATCTGGATCTCCCACTCCTCTTGAAAAATCAGATTTGGTGGGCCGGCCCGTGGCTCACTCGGGAGAGTGCAGTGCTGATAACACCAAGGCCCCGGGTTCGGATCCCATATAGGGATGGCCGGTTCGCTCACTGGGTGAGCGTGGTGCTGACAACACCAAGTCAAGGGTTAAGACCCCCTTACCGGTCATCTTTAAAAAAAAAAAAAAGAAAAATCAGATTTGGCAAACATATATTGACTCTACCATAATTCTCTTCCTTTGTGAGGTACTGTCCTGCTTTAATGGAAACAAAGACTCTCAAGGAATGAAGGATGTTTTTATGTTAGTCACAAAAATCATATCTCTGGACTACAATATTTCCTCTTGGGTTCCATTTTCCTGCCTATGCACCAATGGCATTGAAGTGAACGGCCAAAACCTTTAGGTTATTTGCTCTGCCAGTGACCATGGCCATAGAAGAGACTTACATCCAGAGGCCTTATGTATATCTGTACACTTTCATCCCTCAGAGCTAGTGACTGGACTGGAATATTTGTGGAAGCACATTTAGATGGCACGCATCCTCTCAGGCTTGCTACAGTCACCCCCAAACTCTTTATTATTCATACACAATGTTTCTGTGCCAGTTGTAATTATGCTTAGATGACTCATGATTTCCCTCTAGGGAATGAGATAAAGAGCACAGAACTCTGTGTTCACTGAGTATATTGGGGTAACCCGATGCACATTTGCCAGCTGGTTGAGGTGAGATGGCTTCAGTCACAAGTCCTGGCAGCAATATAATTCACACAAAGGCCTTGGGCAGGTTAGAATGTGCAATGCAGCTCCTGAAAGCATTCCACATACCTGATATTCAGAGGGAATATCTCCAGTTTAGACATCCAGATGTGAGATTTAATTTTGGGATGTTGGCTATCTCACAGAAGCCATTCTCAGAGCTTTTCTCTGGTGTCTACCATTATGTTGAACAAGCAGACAGTGCATTTCCTACACTCTTAAGGTCTTTTTTCCAGTGTGAACTTTCCAGTGGCAAATGAAGGCCATTGAGCAATAGCTTTCTCGGTCACTGTACTTTAACTCTTTTCTCCAGTGTGATTTCCCAATGTTTAATGAAGACAGACCTATAGCTAAAGAATCTCCCACATTTGCTGAACTCAGAAAGCCCTTCTCCAGGATGGATTCTCTGGTGCAGAACAAGGATGGATAAAGACTGAAAGGTCCCACGTTTGCTGTACTCATAAGGTCTTGCTCTGGTGTGAACACTCTGCTGTAAAATAAAGCTGGTGCTTTGGCTAAAGAATTATCCACATTCCATGCACTCATGCAGCCAGTATAAACTCTCTGATGTTCAATAAGGCTAGAGCTTTGGCTAAACAATTTCACGTATTCAGTGTACTCATAAGTCCCTTTCTCCGTGTGGGTTCTCTGATGCCTAACAAGTGTGATTTTATAGGTAAAGAATGCTCTAGAGTTGTTACATTCATAAAGTTTTGCACCAGTGTGAAGCCTCTGGTGTCTAACAAGCCTGGAGGTTTATATAGAAAATTTTCCATATCTGCTGCACATCCACTCCAGTGTGGGTTTGCTGGTACTGAATTAGCCTGTATTTCTCGCTTAAGGCTTTAACTGCATTCACAGCACTTGAAGCCTCTCTCCAGTGTGAATTCTCTGATGTTGAGCAAGTATGTGTTTGCTGCTATAGGAAACAACATATGTTTTCCCACATATGCTTCATCTATAAAGACTTTCTCCAGTGTTTTCATGACAAACACGGTGGATGCTTCTTCTATAGTATTTCTCACATTTTCATAGACTCAAAAGGCCTTTTTCCAGTGTGAAATTTCATGTGTTGAACAAGGTCAGATCTTTTGCTATAGGCTTTCCCACATTTACTGCACCCATAAGACCTTACTCCTGTGTGAACCGTCTGGTGTATAGCAAGGCCAGAGCTCTGTCTGAAGGGTTTCCCATATTTGCTGCACTCATAAGGCCTTTCTCCAGCGTGGACTCTCTGGTGCCAAACAAGTCCATTTTTATGGCTAAAGGTTTCCCACATTCATTGCACTCATAAGGTCTTGCTCCACTGTGAACTCTGGTGTAAAATAAGGCCAGAGCTTTGGCTAAAGAATCTCCCACAGTCACTCCACTCATAAGGCTTTTCACCGGTGTGGATCCTCTGGTGCCAAACAAGTGTTATTTTGTGGCTAAAGAATTACCCACGTTCGTTGCATTTATAAGGTTTTGCCCAGTGTTAACTCTCTGGTGTCCAATAAGGACAGAACTTTGTCTGTCTGAAAACAACTCCTCACATATGGTACACTTATAAGGCCTTTCTCCACGGTGGATTCTCTGGTGCCGAACAAGTCTGTCTGTGCAGCTGAAGGCTTTCCCACATTCACTGCATTCAAAAGACCTTGATTTAGAGTGAACTCTCTGATGTAGAACGAGGCTAGAGCTTTGGCTAAAGACCTTCCCGCATTCGGTCCTTTATCTAGTATGGATTCTCTGGTGCTGAACAAGTATGATTTTGCAACTAAAGAACTTCCCACATTCCTTGTATTCAGAAGGCTTTTCACTACTGCAAAAGGCCTTCCTGAACTTCATGCTGCTATGTGGACTCCCCTTGCCATGAGTGGCCTGGAGCTGGAAAAGGCTCGAGCTGGCCAGGGGATCCTTCCCACC
Organism: Galeopterus variegatus; assembly: GCF_000696425.1. Taxonomy (NCBI): domain Eukaryota; kingdom Metazoa; phylum Chordata; class Mammalia; order Dermoptera; family Cynocephalidae; genus Galeopterus; species Galeopterus variegatus. The sequence continues at coordinate 101,631 of NW_007729383.1, read as the reverse complement.
ATCCCCACATGTCAAGGGATTCACTGGTGTATGTTCACTGGTGTATGTTCTAGAGTTTTTAACAAATGAAGCCCCCTCCTGATCCCTTCTAAAGGGTTTCTCTCCACTGTGCTGTTTCTGGTGCTGGAGGATGTTCGTAAGGAACCAGAGTTGCCCCACATATGTCCTACATGTGTGCAGCTTCTGCCCAGGGCATATTCCCTGATGCTCAGCCATGCACAAATTGTCTTTCACCACTGAGCCACACATCTCACAAGGGAATGCTTTCTGGGTTTCTGGTCCTGACTTGGGAGCCCTTACCTGTGACACTGTTTGAGAAGGTGCCTCCTCATCCTCCATTTGAAACCAACAACCTGAAAGCAGAGAAATGTTGTTGAAGTATAAGTACACTTTGATGGTGGGGGGAACCCGATCAGAAATGTGTGGCTTACAAATACACACACACACACACACACACACACACACACACACACACACACATTTAGGCAGGCCTGATTCCACAGATCAGGCACAAGTTCCTAAGTTGCCACCACCTTGAACTTCTCATTGTGTCTTCGTAACAGCCTTCAGGACGGATGAGGTGACTGATGTCAGCCTGTGCTGATATACAAGCACTTGGAGATGAGATCTATTCCAGAACAAGGAATGAGGCACCTTAATAAAGCAGAGTTGATCTGTGATCTTGTCCAAGAATGGATATGTAATGGGAAACTGATGAGTGAGGCATCCAGGAAGGACTCAGAGAGGGGTCATGGCCCAGCAGCCTGGTCCTTCCTCCTGGTATGCTATCATAAATTAGAAGCAGTTTTAGCAGAAAGGGTGTAACTCTGCTTCCTTTTCCTATTTGGTTGAGAAAAAATGTGGAGGCCCCACATTTAGGCAGGCCTTTATAGTCTCCTCCACCCCCAGCTCATACATTTCAGCAGGCCTGATTTCTGTCCTCAGGCACAAGTTCCTGAGTTGCCACCGTTTGAGCTTCTCATTTGTGTTCCTAATACCCTTTAGGATGGATGAAGTGAGTGGTCTCAGCCTGTCTTGACAAAGAAGAGGGATTTGAGATGGGATCCATTCCAGAGCAGGAAGAAGGCTCCTGGACAGTCTCCAGCCTCCTGTGACACACAGTCACACAAGGGCCGGCCTTGGCCCTTGGCCAAGCAGATGCACAGAAGTCTTCAGCTGTAAGCCAAATTACTTCCTCTTTTCAAATTCCTTGTGAAAATTAAAAGGTCCCTTTAGTATGCGGGCAGGAGAAGAACATGAGGCCAAATCAAGACCCTCTTTCCTAATGCTTGGGTTTTTGTTCATCTCAAAGCACTGCTAGCTGTCCACTGGGAGCAAAGCAGGTCTCCATCACTCCTCCACCTCCTCTACCCTCTGACTGCCTTCACCCCGCTTTCAGTTGATCAGTTCATTAACTTATAGGGATATGAAAGTTGGTTGTACAAATCGGGTCATTCTTGTCATGCCCAAACTAAAATTGGAGTCGAGGGGCCAGGACAAAAAATTGGGGCACATGGCACCTGCTCCAAGAGAATTGTCTACAAACCCAGCTGTTGAAAGAGCCTGCTGTAGTCCTAAGACTAGCTTTACCTAGTAGCTGCTGAAACCTGCCATGACTCCAAGACTCATTTTATCTACCGCTATCACTCAACAATGAAAGCCTGCCAAGTCTCCAGAACTTTGCTAGTGCCAGTGTGCTTTCTTTCAAAACAATATGTAACATTCCTCTCTCCATGAAACCCCCAGACTTTTCTTTGTTCTTCTGACATACCCCAGTCTATGTGTATGCCCCAATTGCAATCCTCTTTTCCCTAATGTAATGTTCTCTTAGAGAACTGTCTCTATATTTTTGACTTTAATAGGCACTTGCCTATAAACTGAAAATTTTCTAGATGAAAATAGGAAGTTCCTAATTGTCATGAACACCTATATCCTTTACCTAAAAGTTATCTCATTGCTTGTCAGCAAAGGCTAGCAACCCTGCATGTCAGGTGTTCTGAAATCCTGCATTTTCTTGGTCTTGTTTTTTAATCTTTCATATGCAAAAGAGAAAAAGAAGTTACACATCAGCAACCTTTATTTCTCTTCTTTGGTTGGGAAATTTTCATGATTTTAGAGGCCTTTTCCAGTTTTTAGCTCCGATTCTAAGTTGTATGTTTTTCTGTACCAATGCTGAGTAACCATTTTTGTGTGAGAACAATTCTTCCTTATGCAAAATGAAAATATCCTCACGGGGCTTGTAGAGGCCTTACCCCACCCGAGGCAGAACAGGTCTTGCAGTCCAGCTTGTCCCCTTCTAGTCCACCTCCTGCCCCATAGCTGTGGCTTCAGGGTTTGGGGGTGTCCCAGAGTTGGTCTCTCAAACCTTTCAGTCCTCTATCCCACCAGAGACCTCACAGCCATCTCTAACCCCTTAACTCAGCTGCAAAGGAACATGGGTGCTGTCCGTTGTTTCTGGTTTCATATGGTAGCTTTTAAAGGTGGCATTTCTTTGGCTCTTTTTGTATAAGGTGGCACACTTAGCTCTGTCTGAATATGCACCCCATTGAGAATCTCATGTGTTGAAACGTGTGGACTGAATCTGGACTGATCTGCCTTCACTATGTTTCTCACGAGGCTGTTTTGATTTTTGAAAAAAGTGGGTGCAACTTTCTGTGTACATTTGTCATTGTTCTGCAATGTCAAAGTCAGTTAAAATCTCAGGAACGGGACAATGGGGGTGCACGAAGGAGTTTTGTTGCTCTTCATTTATAAAATCCTTTTAAGGAATGAGTCGGTGCCTTATCTTCTGCTCTTTCTTTATAAGGACAGTTCTGACAGGAATGTTGGATGATGAATCCTAGGGGCTTCACTTATAACTCAGCAAGTATTCATTAACTGCCTACGGCATGCTCAGGCCCCCAGCTAGAGAGAGAGCATAACAATGTGAGAAAAACATACATGACCCCTATTGATGGGGGCCCTCCTAGGATGCAGTGATGCCCCCTTCCTCCTTAATTGACTTTTTGCACCAAGGCAATGACTCTCCTGTGTCTCCTGTCTATCTGACTATCCCTTCTCAGTTTCCTTTGCCTTCCTTTTCTGCTCCCCTCTAAACCCTGATGGACCCCAGGGCACAGTCATTGGACTCTGCTCTGTCTAGACCCACTCTCTAGTTGATTCTGAATGTGTAGTTTTGATTCCATCCCTCAACTCCAGACACACACATCTAGCTGCCACTTGTATCATGGGCTTCCCAAGTCCATAACAAGCTCCTGGCCTCCCCCCACCCCTGGCCCAGCTGTCTGTATTCCAGCTGCAAGGCTTCTCCTAGGGTACCACATGACCCTCTGAGCCATCTCCAAGTGGGTTTGGTGAGGTCAGGGGAACGGCTGGACTAGGTCAGTGGAAAAGTTGCAGGATACACAGCCCTTTCTTACTGCAAGTTTTTTAAAAATACATTTTTATTTGGGGATAATTTTATGTTTAAAGAAAAGTTATAAAGATGATAATGTTTGTGAAAACTAATAAACCAATATTGGTACATTACTATTAAATGAAATCCAGACGTTATTTGAATTTCACAAGCTCATCCATTACTTTCCTATTTGTATTCCAGAATCCAATTTATATCCTAAACATACTGCATTAATTGTCACACCTCCAGTCTCCTCTGGTCTGTGGCAGTTTCTCAGTCTTTCCTTGTTTTTCATGGCTTGGCAGTCTTGAGGAGTACTGGCCAGGTATCTTATCCTGTTGAATGTTCCCCAGTCTGAGTTCATCTGGTGTTTTTCTTTTTTCTTTTTTTTTTTAATTTTTATTTTGTCAATATACAATGTATATGATTATTATGGCCCATCACCGACACCTCCCACAAATAGTTTAGAATGTTTGGAAAGTTCATTTATTTCGTTTGTTTTTGGTGGCTGGCCGGTGTGGGGATCCGAACCCTTAACCTTGGTGTTACGACACCGAGCTCTAACCAACTGAACTAACCGGCCAGCCCTTGGTGTTTTTCATATAATTAGACTGGGGTTTTAGGGGTTGGGGGTTTTTGGAATGACACCACACAAGTTAAGTACTCTCCTTTTCGTAGCATATCAGGGGGTACCTGATATCAGCATGTCTTACCTCTGGTGACGTTAAACTTGATCACTTGAATAATGTAGTGATTCCTAGTTTTATCCACTGTAAAGTTACTATTTTCCCCTTTCCCTACTGTATTTTTTGTAAGTGAATCCTTAAGTCAATCCACCCTGAAAGGGGTGGGATATTAGGCTCCACCTCCTGGAGAGAGATGACCTCATCACAAGCCCTTTCAGTATGCCAGTGGCATTTGTGATTTTCTGATATTTTCCTGAGGAGGCTAAAATTTCTGTAAGGAAGCTCTTCATGGATGCTGACCATAGAGGCTTAGGACAGTTCTGCACTCATCCACTGGGACCAGGATTCCCACCCAGTCTTGGTGGAATCTTGGTCCAGGAGGAAGAGATAAAGAGAGTGGATGAAAGAAGCTAACCCTAAGGGAATGCTGGTGTCATGAAAATAGCTCAGGTCCCAAAGTCTTACCTGCAGGTTCTGCCACCTGGGGCAAGTTACAAGTTGCCCCTGAGCCTACACAAAAGAAGCAGTTCCAGTGTTAAAGTCAACTGAGACATACACAGGCACACATCTACATACATGCAAACATACATTTGTATTCAGATTAATACCAAAAAAAGGTCTTATTGGTAAGTCTTTAACATCTGAAGCCCTTCTCTTGGAGTCAAGTATAAATAAACTGATAGCTTCATCTTATTTTTATTTCAATACACATGCTCTTTAATCCCTGAGAACCCTGAAAAAAAAGTTTTACCTAGCAAAAAAGGAAACCTTGCTGATCTGATAAAGAAGTCTCTGGAAATCCAAATGAATTCCATCCTGTAATCACTTGGGAGGCAAAAAGGCTGCCCTTTGGTTTGGGGCACAAGAGCAAGGGACAGTTAACAATTTATTTTAAAATCAAGCCAATTCAATAGGCTTTTGAACTCCCTCTAGTTTCCATAGAATGGTGACACAGGGTCCTGAGGAATCCCTTTGCCTTGTGCTAAACCTCACAGGCCCTGAACAATCAAGAGCTTTGAAAAAAACGTAGAACCTGGCTTGCATTCTGGATGGAGCAAGTCTTTCTTTTCTCTAGGCTCCATGCCAACTTGGCAGAATTTTTTTATGATTTCTTTTCCCCATTTTCTAACTATGTTTTTTTTTTTTTTTTTTTAATTCACAATCCCCTTTTCTTATGAAAATAATGTTGTGGTTTGGTTTCCATAGAAGTCGATTCATATCTGTAGTGCATCTTACTATTTAAAAAATGTCTGTATTGATAAATATAACATAGACACACAAAAAAGAGATGTTGTTTGTGTATATGAACTAACACTTTAAAGAATAATAGAAAAATGAACACCTGTGAATCCAAAATGCAGATAAGCTTAATTTACAGAGCCCCTGTGATCCCTCCACATTTACATTCAGTCTTAGCCTACCCTCATGCTTCTATCCTATATTTTTTGTTAATCATTCCTGCTTTTAAAAAGTTTAATAATGGTTGTATGAATTCACAGATAATTTTACTTTTATCTGCTTTCCACCTTTATATAAACAGAATCATACTGCAGAAACTCACCTGTAACCTTTTTCCTTTGCTCAACATTATGCATCTATGATGCAACCACATCAGTATGTTAACTAGATTATTTGTTTATATTTCTATATAATATTTTTTGTATTCAGAATTTATTCATTGCACTGTTCCTAAGTTTTTGATATTATAAACAGAGCTGCTTGCTGGACATACCCAATTTACCCAGAGTATAGACTTATGGGACTTAAGTCCTTTTGTACAGTATGTTCATATTCCCCTTTGTTATGCAATGCTGCATGGTTATATTATCCAACTTCTAAATTTGATGCTAGCTGGTGAATATGGAACTACTCACTATGATTTTAATTTGCTTGTCTGGGATTAATAATAAAGTTAGACATATTTTTATAGTTATTGGCTATTTGAGTTTCCCTTTCTGTGAAATGCCTAGTATATATTTTCCCATATTTCTATTGGGCTATGTATCTTTTCCCTATTGATTCATTAGTGTTTTTTACATCAGTCCTTTTCTGTTATATATGATGCAAATATCTTCTTGCAGTTGGGGTATATCTTTTCATTCTTTTTATGATGCCTTCAATGAACAAAGTCCTTGAATTTAATTTATCTGTGTTTTAATTTATGGTTTATTCTTATTGTATTATAATTAAAAAATCTTCATCTTGAAATTATAAAATATTTTCTATATTTTCTTTTAGTTTTTGGTTTGTTTTCTATATTTTCTTCTAATTGAATTTTGAGTATAACCTGAAATATGGATTTCTTTTCATTTTTTTCTAAATCATAACCAATCAATTATTCAAGCATACTTCACTGATTTGGCCATCTTTTCTTAGCTGATCTGCATTGTCTCTTTTGTTGTATATTGGATTCCCATATATGCATGCATTATTACTTCCTCATCTTTAAATTAGATCCTAAAGCAATCCTGAGCATAAAAAGTAAAGCCAGAGACATTACATTTCCTGACTTCAAACTATATTACAAATCTATAGTAATAAAAACAGCATGGTACTGGCATAAAAACAGACAAATAGACCAATGGAGCAGAATAGAGAACCCAGAAATCAACCCACATACTTACAGCCAACTAATCTTCAACAAGGGCACCAAGAACATACAATGGGGAAAAGACTGCCTGTTCAATAAATGGTGCTGGGAAAACTGGATATCTATATGTAGAAGAATACTTGACCTGTAATCTGTAACTCTCACCATATGCCAAAATCAACTCAAAATGCATTAAAGTCTTAAATATAAGACCTGAAACTTTAAAACTCCTAGAAGAAAACATAGGAGAAACACTCCAGGACTTAGGACTGGGCAAAGACTTTATGAATAACACCCCCAAAGCACAGGCAACAAAAGAAAAAATAAACAAATGGGATTATATCAAACCAAAAGCTTCTGCACAGCAAAGGAAACAATCAACAGTGTGAAAAGACAACCTACAGAATGGGAGAAAATATTTGCAAACTATGCATCTGAAAAGGGATTAATAACCAGAATATACAAAGAGCTCAAAAAATTTTATAGCAAAAAACCAAATAATCAAATTAAAAAATGGGCAAAGGAGCTGAATAAACATTTCTGAAAGGAAGACATACAAATGGCCAACAGGTACATGAAAAATGCTCAACATCTCTAAATATCAGGGAATTGCAAATCAAAACCACTTTGAGATATCACCTTACCCCAATCAGACTGACTATTATAAAAAAGACAGAGAATAACAAATGTGGAGAAAGAGGAACTCTTCTGCACTGTTGGTGAGACTGTAAATTAGTATAGCCATTATGGAGAACAGAATGGAGATTCCTCAAACAACTACAGATGGAACTACCATATAATCCAGCAATCCCACTACTGGGGATATATCCAGAGGATTGGAAATCATCAGGTCAAAGGGATACCTGCATTCCCATGTTTATTACACCTCTATCTGCAATAGCCAGGCAATGGAACCAACCTAAATGTCCATCAATGGATGACTGGATAAGGAAATTATCATATATATACACAGTGGAATACTACTCAGCCATAAAAAAGAATGAAATTCTACCATTTGCAGCAACATGGATGAGCCTGGAGAAAATTATCCTAAATGAAACAACCCAGATACAGAAAGAGAAATACTGCATCTTTTCACTCATAGCCATAAATAAACAAATAAACAATAAAGAGAGAAAGAAATGACAATTACAGTAATACACTGAACTTTTAGAAAGAGGGAAAAGAACCATGGTTATTAGAGGTGAAAAAGGGGAAAGGAGGGGGAAAGGGAGGGGGGCTAATGAGGAATTCGTTAACAGACACAAATAATGATTGCATATTGTAATGAATAAGTTTAATAAGTGTAATATCCTCATCTAACCATCACACATTGTACACAATTATTGAAAATCAATGTTGTACTCCACATGTATGTGTAATAGTCTCAAAATAAATACATTAGATCCTGCTGGAACTCTGATAGATACATATTGGACTTCCTGACATTTCTTCTGTGGGTCTCAATATCTTACTTCCAAACTTTAAGCATATTAAAGCAATTTATTTTGTATGATATCCTATATAACACAAGCATTTTTAGTCTTAGCTGGTCAGATTGTGTGTGTGTGTTTTGTGTGTGTGCATGCATGTGTGTTTTCTACTGTATTTCAATCATGATAACTTATTTCCTCACGTGTTTAGTATTTTTTTTTTTATTGTGAGACCACGACCTTGATTCTTCCAGAAAATTACTGGCTTTACATTTACCAGGGACCTGGCCATGATTTGTAATGAACAGAGTAAAAGTAAAATTAGAGGAGTATATACCATATGTCTAAACTTTAAAAGTAATAAATTAAACTAAAACACTTTTTTTTTTTGTCTTTTGTCTTTTTCCGTGTCCGGCAATGGATCGCAACCCTCAGTGTTGCCCCCATACCGGACCGGGGACCGGCAATGGGATTGCAACCCTCAGTGTTGCTCCCGTGCCTCGCACAGCCAGTGAGCGGGAACCGGTCTGTATGTGGGATCCGAACCCTCGGGCGGGAGCGCCGCCGCGCTTCCCAAGCAGCGCACTTATCCAGTGCGCCACCGGGCCGGCCCCAAACTAAAACACTTTTCAATGGAATATATTCTATACACCTACCTTGATAAACATACAGTTGTAATGACAAAATAGAAACATATCTGAAAACCTATGGATTTCATAGGTCTATAAATTGTCAAAAATCAAAGATGAAGAAATTTCATTATTGTTATGCATGTTCATGTGTTCTCTTGATGGGCTCGTAAAGTTTGGGTTAGTTAGAAAATATTCATTTCTTAGTCTATGCTCCATAACATTTATTTTTCTTGCTTTCATTTTAAGAAAATCAGTATGTTAAAATCAGGATTTTGCACGTAATCCTTTCTAGTCATAGTAACAAGCTAAAACATTGAAATATAATTTAATTAGGATCAATATCAGCAAAATAATGAAGTAGACAACTCCAAGCTCCTACCCTCCACAGAACCATCAAAAAATAAGCAGAAATTATCAGGACAAACTTTATTAGAACTCTGGAAAACAGTCAAAGGTTTACAGCAATGAAACACATGCTGAATACCCCCAAACAAGAGGCAAATTAAAAGTGGTAGAAACCAGATATGTCAGAATAATTGGTAATATGAGGGGCCTTCAAAAAGTTCATGGAAATATTTCCATTATCTTTCAATTCCATTTTTCCACGAACTACTTGTAGTACCGTCATAGATTTGGTACAGTAATGGCTCTCAGGACTTTAGCCATTGACCATTTAAATTTGTATATTAAGGGTCCTTTTGATGATCTTGTAAAGAAAAATAATGTATTATTATTAAAAAGAGTTCACAAGTACTGTAAAGAAAATTATACTATTATTACAGATAAACCTTGATATATGCAGTTTGTAAAAAATAATTTACACTTATATCTTTTCTGTTCTTTGTCTTTTTTTTTTTTTGCTTTTGCTTTTTTAAATAAAATAACTTCAGCACAAAAGAAGAGTGGTAGGAACACTTTGTGCACTTGCTATTGCCTCACCCCCTTCCCAGCTCAGTGGCAGTCCTGAAGACTTCTATCTATATTCCCAATGTAGGATCTAGGTCCCTGGTTCCAGAGGGAGCAGAGAAGACCTTATTATTGCATATGACTGTGCTAACTTCTCTGGGGGAATACATGAGCAAGTTGTTCATTTCCAATTCATCTAACTTCAAATTGTCCTAGGCTGGAAAAGTGGCAGATATTGCTCATGAACATTGTAATATAGACTAACAACCTGCAGCTACGTGTGGCAAAAGATTAGGGTTGAAACATATAATAGGCCATCTAAAGCCAGGGGAAAAAACGGGAAGAGAGTTACTCTGGGAAATTAGAGCACTAAAAGCACCCCTATATATGAGGGAAATTTAGAAAGTCACATGGATGCCCAAGGCAAGATAAATGTTCAGAAGAGACCTGAGAAGACCCTAAGATTTTCCCTTGGGCTGATTCCTGGGCTCAGTAAAAGCCTTGCTAAGTGTTGAGGAGGACCATAGCACAGAGCCAATATGAAAATACTGGGAGAGATGTTTTCTTTTTCTTTACTCTTCTGTTATCTCTCTCTGTCCTCTACATTTGAGAAATACTCTATGAAAACACTAGCTGAATACAAGCTAAGGAATAGGGACATCAATTATAACACATAACAAGAAAAACAGTCTCTGCAAAAATAATCAGGAAAAGTCACTAAACATCAGAATTACTATAACTTCCAACAACAACAACAACAACAAAATATCAGCAAACCCTGGATAAAGTGAGAAAGAGATTTCAAATTTACCATGATATACTTTTCAAATGATCCATTGAAAAGAAAGAAATAAACGTACAGAAACCATCCCTCAGGCAGCTCAGACATTGGATTTACTAGACAAAGACTTTAAAACAACCATCTTAAGTATTGTCAAAGAGCTAAAGAAAAACATGGACAAAGAATTAAGAAAATCAGGAGGATGATGTTTGAATAAGTAGGAAATATCAATACAGAGAAACTATAAAAAGGAACTAAACAAATCTTGGAGCTGAAAAGTATAACAGCAAGTGGAAAACTCACTATACAGTCAGAAGACAAACTCAGTAAACATGAACATAGAACAATGGAAATTATTTAGTCTGGGGAGTAGAAAGAAAAAAAGGAAGAAAAGTGAAAAAGGCTTAAAAAAAAAAAAACAACCCTATGGAACACCATCAATTACACTAATATATGCATTAAGAGATTCCCAGAAGAAGAGAAAAAGGGGAAGAAATAATATTTGAAGAAAGAATGCCTGACAACTTTCCAAATTTGATGAAAGATCTATCAATCTGAATGTTCATAATTTCCAAGTGGAATAAACTCAAAGAGATACACATCAAAACACATTACAAACATCTGTTAAAAGACAAAGACTCTTAAAAGGAACAAGAAAGAAGCAACCCATCACGTACATGGGATTCTCAATAACATTAACAACCAATTTCTCATCAGAAACTGTGAGCCAGAAGGTATTGGGTTGACACACTTAAAGTGCTGAAAGATAAAAACTAAACTCTCATCCAAGAATTCTATATCCAGCAAAACAGTCCTTTAAAAAATGAGGTAGAAATTAAGACATTCCCAGAAAAACAAAACCTGAAGGTGTTTGTTACCACTGGACCTGCCCTACAAGAGACTCAAGAGTTTTTCAAGTCGAAAAATAAAAGAACATTAGATAGTAACTGAAGGTCATAGGAAGAAACAAAGATCTCTGGTAATGGTAACTACACAGGCAAATATAAAAGCCAGTGTTATTGTGTTTTGGGCTTATAAGTCCACTTTTTATTTCTGACATAATTTAAAAGACAAATACATAAAAAATAATTATAAATATATATTACTGGGCATACAATGTATAAAGGTGTAATTGTGACAATAAAATAAAAGAGGAAGGTGCTGTACAGGAGTAGATATTTTGTATGCCACTGAAGTTAACTTGCAGTAAATTCGAACTACGTTGTTATAAATTTAGGATGTTAAGTGTTATTAGCATGGAAACCACAAGGATATCTTTAAAAATACCTATAAGGAATTAGAAGGGAATCAAAATTGTTCATTACAAAAAAATCACAAAAAAGACAGTAATGGAGGAAAAGGACAAAAAAGGTATAAGACATACAAACAGCAAAATGCCAGAAATTCTTCCTTATCAGTTATTATTTGAAATGTAAATGAATTAAACCCTCCAATTAAAATACAGAGGCTGGCAGAATGGATTTTAAAAAACCCAAGATCCCAAGATCCAACTATATGCTGTCCAAGAGAGACACATTTAGATCCAAAGACATAAATAGTTTAAAAGTGAAAGGATGGAGAAAGTTATCTGATGAAAATGACAGCTGAGGTGGCTACAATGAAATCACACAAATAGACTTTTGCCAAAAACTGTTACAGGAGAAAAGGAAGGACATTATATATTGATAAAAGAGTCAGTTTATTAAAAAGATATAGCAGTTATAAACATTGATGACCTCACATGACAACCTCTTGGTTGGGGTTTGCCCTAGCAATATAAGGTTGGTTTAACATTCAAAAATGATAATTCATCATGTTAAGAGAATAAAGGAGAAAGGCCATATGATGATCTCAAATCTGTGTATAAAGTAACTGAGAAAATACAATACCCCTTTCAAAAAAATCTCAGCAAAATTGGAATTGGAGGGAATTTCCTTTATCTGATGAAGCACATCTACAAAAAAATCTTCAGTTAACAGCATACTGAAGATTCTTCCCCTAAGAAACATGTCCATTGTCTCCACTTGTATGTAACATTTTGCTGGAGTTCAGAGCAAATGTAAAGGTAAGAAAAGGAATAAAAGGCATACATATTAAACACATTTACTTGAATGTGTATGTAGAAAATCCTGAAAACCTACAAAGAAACAGAAATATAGAGTGAATTTAGCAAGGTTCCTGCATACAAGGTCGATATATAAAGACCAGTTGTATACTCTGTATACTACCAGTAAACAATTGAAAATTGAAATGTAGAAGATGTTATTCACGGGCTGGCCCAGTGGCGCACTCGGTAGAGTGCAGTGCTTGGGAGTGTAGCGGCGCTCCCGCCGAGGGTTTGGATCCCATATAGAGACCGGTCCACTCACTGGTTGAGCGCGGTGCGGACGCGACACCGAGGGTTGCGATCCCGTTACCGGTCACGAAAAAAAGACAAAAAGGGGGAAAAAAAAAAGATGTTATTCACAACACATTAAAAAACTTATTAAATACTTAGAAATAAATTAGCAAAATGCTACGCAAGATCTATGCATCAAAATCTACAGAATAGGGGTTGTTGGGAGAATAGAATAATTTAATCAGGCCTCCTCACCTTAGGTCCAGTTGGGGGTGGTGCGGCACATTCTTTGTAAACAAGTTGTGTGTGGGTGGAGTTAGTGTGCATGTGCAGCACTGCCACCTTGCTGGTGTTTTCTGCTTCGAGTGTCCACCCTGGGTAGCCATGCTCTCGAACCTATGGCTCCAAGGACCTTTTTGCCAGTTACCTAGCTCATAGACTTGCGTGGGGGGGGTCTGGGGACCCAGCCTGGTGTGTGAAGGGTTTGTGATCTAGTCTGTGGGCTTGAGGGGTCTGTGAGCTCCAGACCCAGCCCTACCTTGACAATTGGCATAGTCATAGCAGGATTCTGAACAGGAGCCAAAAGCCCTTGGAAGAAGGAGGAAGAAACGTGGCTACTTGTGAATATGCTCTGCCCTATGGCCGCCTTCCTGTTGACTGGGATCTGGTTGCTGCTCACTGTATTTCAAAGCAGCATAGACCAGGCACTATGGCAGAAAACCCTGTGGGAGGGTGAGGAAATGTGGCTATCCTTGAGCATGTGGTGCCTGGTGGCCACTTTTCTGCTGACCAGAGCCTGGCTGCTGATCACTGTGCTGCAAACTGATTGAGATTTACAGCAGAAAGCAGAGTTGTTGGAAGTGCAGATGATTGTCCTGGAGGATGACGTGCAGCACCTGGCCACTCCTGCTTCTCACACCAGGGAAGACGACAAACCCAGTGGTGAGTTGTGGGAGACCATGCATCTCCAGGCATGACCTGTTGTGCCCGAGAAATTGAGACACAAGCAGCTTATGGGACCAGACAGACAACTGCTGGGTGATCCGTAGGTGACCCAGTTCACCACCTACATCCCATATACCCAGGTTGAACTAGTTGACTTGGGAAGACAGTTCAGGCAGAAACATGGGGAGACACTGGCTGTTTGGCTGTCGCGGTTATGGGACCTAGGGGTGGACAGTGTGATGTGCTCTGGTGAGGAGATGGAGAAATTGGCCTCCATCACCATGCACCCGTCCCTGAGGCAACGGCTGCAAAGTAGCCACAGATATGCACAGGGGCCAGGGAATCGTTCCTTTATAGAATGGGTGAGTGCAGCTGCCCAAACCATGTGGGCAAATGCTGGAGAACTGCCCAAGATTGTTAGTAAATGGCAAACGTATGCTGAGTTAGTTCAAATAATTCAGGAGCTGAGGATGTGGCAGCCCATGTTTGATGTGAACACTCATGGCCCGAACAATGAAAACTTTATAGGCAACGTGAGAGACATAGTGCTACAAAAAGCCCCATCAACGTCCTTTGGGTCACTGATGGCCATACTGGCCCCATACATTGGTCATCCTATACGTGAGGTAACGACCATGATAGCCAGCTTGGGTGAAGTAAGGATAGGAGACAAGCAAAAGTGGTCCGAAAGGTGGTTAAGACCAAACCCCCAAGAAATGCTTGAGATTTTATCCCAAAGGGACCAAACAAGACTAGCCATAAGCAGATGTGGCTTGACTTGCTTGCAGCAGGGGTTGATAAAAAGAAAATTGACTGGCAGCCAAATGCAGTTCTGTTTGCCTTGTGGCAGCAATTGCGCTCTGAACAGTGTTTCACCGAATGTCGGGAAACAGGTAGCAAGGTACGCTCAGTGGACTTAAAGGACTTTTTGGTTGCTCCCAAGGAGGCAGATGAACTGTTCCATTCTGATTAGGGAGCAGGCCAAGGTACTCATCTTTTGGGGGCAGGCGAGGACCTGAGGCCTCACGTTGAATTGGCAATACATTGGTTGAGGACTAATGTGCAGCATGTTTTGGCGTTGGTAGATACAGGTGCAGAATGTAGCCTGATATATGGCAATCCAGATAAGTTTCCAGGATCCACAGTTCTTATAGATAGCTATGGAGGACATACTACTGAGGTCAAAGCCATGTCATTGCCATTGGACATAGGAAGACTACCTCCTTGTGTATATACTATATATATATATATATCTCCTGTAGCTGAATACAACTTGGGTATGGATGTACTTTATGGTTTGCACCTGCAAACAACAGTTGGAGACTTTTGGCTGTGAATATGGACAGTAAAGCCTGTGTTACGAGGATATGCTAAACATGACCCACAGGTGTTACCCAAGCCAAGATGTGTAGTTAATGTAAAGCAGTATCACCTACCAGCAGGACATGCAGAGATAAGTGCCACTATATTGGAATCAGAGAAAGTTGGCATTATTCATCCAGCTCATAGCCCATTTAATGCTCCAGTATGGCCAGTGAAAAAACCTGATGATACCTGGAAAATGACTGTAGACTACTGAGAACTAAACAAAGTAGTGCCTCCTTTGCATGCAGCTGTGTCTTCAGTTTGTGACTTGATGGATCAGCTGACAACTCAGCTGGGAACTTATCACTATGTATTGGACCTTGCAAATGCTTTTTTCTCTATTGCAATCTTGGCTGATAGCCAAGATCAGTTCACCTTCACCTGGGAAGGAAGACAGTGGACCTTTCAAGTATTGCCCCAAGGTTATCTGCATAGCCCAACCATCTGTCATGGCTTGGTGACTGGGGACCTAGCCAAGTGGACTAGGCCAAGCACGGTTACAATGTTTCACTACATTGATGATGTGTTACTAACCTCTGATTCTCTTGCAGATTTAACCCAGGCAGCTCCAATGCTGCTAAGTCATTTGGAACAATGTGGGTGGGCTGTGAACTCAGCTAAAGTGCAAGGACCTGGGCTGTCAGTCAAATTCCTGGGAGTGGTCTGGTCGGGTAAGATGAGGGTCATCCCAGAAGCTATTCAGATAATCTATTGGTACCAATAACCCTTCTGTCTTTTCACCCATAGTGTTCTGGCTTCAGGCACTGCACCAGAGTCGCATGATCAACATCAGCCTACTGAATGTGTGTTGAACTTCCCATCAGTATGACTGCAGGATTCCCATGGAAAATCACACCAATGGTAACTACCAATTGGTTAAAGGGACAGAAATACAAGCCTTAAGGTATATTGAATGGACAATAAGTTATGTACACGTAAGGGTCATTTATCTTCACTAAGGGAACTTCGTGGAAGATTCTGAATGCATAAATCGAGGGACCCTGAAGGGGTGGATTGTTGAAAGAATAGAATAATTTAATCAGGCCCCTTGCCCTAGGTCCAGTTGGGGGTGGTGCAGCACATTCTCTGTAAATGAGTTGTGTGTGTGTATGTGGAGTTAGCACGCATGCATGGAGCCATCACCTAGCTGGCATTTACTACCTCTGGCATCTGCCCAGCACAGCCATGCTCTCAAACCTATGGCTCCAAGGACCTTTTTGCTGGTTACCTAGCTCGTAGACCTGCATGTAAAGGGTTTGTGACCCAATCTGGATAGTGGGTGTGAAGGGTCTGTGAGCTCCAGATCCAGCCCTAGCTCTACAGGGGGTTGGCAAACTTTTTTCTGTAAAGGACCAGGTAGGAAATATTACAGGATTTGAGGTTTATATATGATCTCTGTCACACAGTCTTATGCTTTTCTGTTTTGTTTTGTGTTTACAATCTTTAAAAAATGTTAACACATTATAATCTCATTGTCATTATTAGAACAGGCTGTGAGTCAAATCTAGCTCATGGGCTATAATTTGTAGAAACCTGCTACAAAACATTATCTGAGAGAAACAGTTTTTTAAAGATCTAAATATAGGAAAAGTTGTACCATGTTTGTAGACTGGAGACATTAGTATTGGTAGTTGTTAATTTCAGCTGGGAGACTGAAAGCTGGTCTTTGGAATTCTACAAGAACTCTTGGTACCCATGGGGCATGATGCTTGTAAGCCATGCTGGACCCAGCACCCACCTGGAGCACGTCTAGTATCCTTGTACCTGGGAGAAGATTGCTTGCAGCTGTATGGTTTGCTACAAGGTTCATATTAAAAATATGTGCCTGACTATTTACAATAGCTAAGAGTTGGAACCAGCCCAAATGTCCATCATCAGATGAGTGGGATATAAGGAAAACGTGGTATATCTACACAATAGAATACTACTCTGCTATAAAAACGAATGAAATACTGCCATTTGCAACAACATGGGTGTACCTATAAAGAATTATGTTAAGTGAAACAAGTCAGGCACAGAAAGAGAAATATCACATGTTCTCACTTATTTGTGGGAGCTAAAAATAAATACACAAATAAACTTGGTGGGGAGGGAAGAAGACACAACAATTACAATTCCTTGAAGTTGATACAACAAGCGAACAGATAGGAGGTTGTGGGAAGAAGACACAACAATTACAATTCCTTGAAGTTGATACAACAAGCGAACAGATAGGAGGTTGTTGGGAGGGAGGGGGGAGAGGAAAGAGGGAGGGAGGTTTCGGTAATGGGCCACAATAATCAACACATTGTATACTGACAAAATCAAACAAACAAACAAACAAACAAAACGTGCCTGATAGGGATATGCTGACAATTGGTGGTCACCGCCCTACATCTTTTGATAAGATTGAGATCCGTATGGTCAATGGTTGAGCCTAAGAAGACCTCCTAGTAGGCAGTGCCTGTGTTCATTATGGGTGTGCAATTCTACCGAGTACCCTAAAGACTATTTAAAAATGGTAATACAGGGCGGGCCCCGTGGCACACTTGGGAGAGTGCGGCGCTGGGAGTGCAGCGACGCTCCCTCTGCGGGTTCAGATCCTATATAGGACTGGCCGGTGCACTCACTGGCTGAGCGCAGTGTGGGCGACGCCACACCAAGGGTTGCAATCCCCTTACCGGTCACAAAAAAGACAAAAGAAAAAAAAAATGGTTATACATGATGCCCGAGTGATGAGGCACCACAGTCTGGTGGTTAAGTGCATGAGCTCTGGAATCAGACATCCTGGATCCAAATTCTCACTGGGCCACTAACACGTGTGACCTGAGGAAGATTTTAAAGCTTAAGTGCTCTCTTACTACATTTGTAATTTCTTCACCTCAGAAACCACAGTAGTCCCACTGGTGATGCTTGCGGCCATGGAAAAGGTGCACCCAGCTCCAGGAATTGAAGAGGAGCTAGAGAAGTCCCTGGAGGAGGCTGTGTTCCCAGCCTTGCCCTACCAGCTAGGAGGAAGTGGGGAAAAGTTGTGGGGGTTAACTGGTGTCATCTGTGGAAGCTGCCTCAAAGGAGGAAGCTGAGGGGAGTTCACCCCACACTTGGTCTCTCCTCTCCACTTTAGTCATGCCCTGCTGCTGCCATTCCTTACTGTCCAGGCAATCCATAACCACACGTGGCAGGACCAACCCTGTCTCCCCAACCCCTGTCTCTCCTACTCTGGCAGGATCTAGACTGCTCTCCTTTCTGGCTTTGAGTCAGCTCTGCCCTCTGCTGAATAGGGAAAAGGGCTCGCAGACACCTAAGCACAGGTTGCCTACGCTCCTGCTCTTAGATTAGGTGCTGAGGTGCCTGCAGACATAGTGCCCTGGGGTGACAATTGTGTAGACTCCTGGAATTCACAGTCTTGAACAGTCCTGCAATACCACCACGACCACCTGATGCCAAATACCCGCAACCAGCAGTGGGAAAGTCAGGAAGTGCTTGAAAGTCCTGCTGAGCCTCTGGTCCTCACTCTTTGCCCCTTGGTGCGTTTTCCTCGTGCCCTTTGCTGGCATGCCCTTAGCCAGCATGCTTTTTCTCTGTGGCCTGTTCTAATGATGTGTCACAGGCATGAGGCTGAACAGTGCATGGTCTGCCATGGAGAAGCAGGTAGCTAGAAGACGTCTCCAAATTTTGTACTACACTCCCAGGATCTGATAGCAACACAAACTGAGCTTCACAGGTAACTCCTCAGAGAGCTTTGTCCTCATCCTGCTCCCACCACTGGCCACACTGTAGCACACCTGTTCAACCCAACTGCTGTGTTCCCACTTCTGGCTGGGATCATCCTGCTGCCCCTGCACCTCTCCTTGGCCTTTCCCCAGGCAGTTCTACCTGGATCCCATGCCTTACCCCTCTGTGTCACATATCTCCTAAGGGGAGGTATCCCACCTGGCAGCCTCAGTGCTGCTCTCTGGGGATCCTAAGGGGACTCTCTGAAGAAGACACTGCTGTCTGCTTGTACATCAAAGTGCCTGGTCATTCAGGAATGGTAAAGATCCCTCCTTCAAGGCACACAAATTGACTCTCCACCTTTGTCACCTGATCAGGCAGTCACTTCTATAATACCTGAGCCAGCCAATCACCCTTTAGATCTTTGCTTAAAGGAGACTGAGATCAAAATACTAGGAGCATGAAGGAAAGTGATATTGAAGGAGGAAGACAACCAAAAGGCAGGACTATCAGAAAAGGGGCCCACCCCCATACCAGTGGGAGTTTACCATCAGCATCTAGGTGCCTGGTGACCAATGGAGCTGTCACATATTTGAGAGCAGCCCTGGGCCTCTGAACAGAAACCTTTATTCCAAGCATCCCGAAAACAGCTTGGATAAGATATCACAGATGTCTCCTATGAGCTCATTCACCAAAGGCCATGGCCTCACCAGCTCATACAGCCCTGCTTGCTGGAGGTTTCCTGCCTCTTTGCAGGAATGATCCAGGTACAGCAGTGCTGTCTGGCCCAACCATATTCTCCTTCCTGCTGCCAGAGAGGTTGAGAAAGGAAGAGCTTGAGGAAGGCCATTGACTCAGCTCTCCAGCCTCACTAAAGTCAGAGAAGAAGACTCAGAGAGAAAAGCTTTCAGATATTCTGTCAAAGAGAAATTCGTCCACTTGTAGGTTCTGTAAACAGAAATTTGCAGTGCCACTGCTGCTATAATTGCCACTGTTGTGGGATCGAGGAAAGCTGCACCCACCTCCTACCCTCCCTGTAGAGTCACTGTTGAAGACTGAGGACTGGATAAGAACACTGAGTGCCAGTGGAATCCCAAGGAAGAAGGATATTTTTGAGGCCTCTTCAGACAGTGGTGCCACACAGCCTGCCCCTTTTCTCTCTCTGTCTGCTGTGGGGACTGTGGATACTTTGCCACTGGCTGCTTGTACTTTGAAGATTCCAGATACTACCAAATTAGCAGTCACTGACTTGGCTGACCTGTTGGGCCACCAATCCTGTCTACCGCTGTACCAATCCCACACCAGATATTGATCATGATATGAGATGCACAGTTCCTAACTCTCCTTTGCTGTTCTGCTGTGTCTCACTTTGGATTCCAACCTATATTTGGTATTCCACTTAATAATGAGAATAGAGGCTCTTTGCATTGTAGTCCCTCAATCTTAGTTGCAAGATCCTCTACTTCTGTCTTACCCATGCCTCCTAGAACCTCCTCCTTCTCCTTAAAGCCTGCCTCCTATAGAATTCAGTCATATACACCCATGTGTGTCCATTCTCCTCCCTTTTTCACAAAGACCCCTCCTCAAGTCCCTTCCACCAGTATCACAGTCTTCACCAGGCAAGCCACCACTGCTTCTGCAATCACTCCCCGTCCCTGTCAACCTGTCTACAGACTGGACCTCCCAGCCTGCTTTGTGCTTTGTTATAACTGACACGGACAGCACTCTGCCTTTCAGGCTTTCATCTTAGGTCTCCACCAGAATCCACTGTGAGCTTCCTCCTATCTGACCAGGCCCATCCCAATGTGGAGCAGATATCCCCTGCAAAGGCCACAGTCTCCACCAGCCCACCTGCTTTTATGGTCATCATCCCTACCTAAACTTTAAACCCTCTTTTTGAGCCAGGAACTTCTCAGTTGGAACCTGGGAGCCCTGGTGGGCAGTAACAAAGAGCTACTCTCCTCAATGTCCCTAGCTCTTGTTGCCTAGCTGCTACTAATTCTGCACACCCTTCCACCCCATTAGGAAACCCTTCTTCAGACTTGGTATCCAAGCCTGCCTTTGACTTTGATAAAATCATTATGGATACTACATCCATTTCCTAGTCTGTTATCTTCCTATCTCTCCTCACAGCTTTAAAGCTTTTTCCCTTTGAGACACCTGGAAGCCCTTGAAAAATGTTCAGACTTCATTTCTACTGCAGCCCTGGAACCCAATGGCAGCACAATTCAGTCAGCTTTTGCATATGTGATATCACCACATTCCACCTTTGGCATCCCTGTCAGCACCCAGCCAGCCTTTGGTGGCACTTCACTTGTTTTCCTCATTGGTGCAACCACTATTTTTTGCCGTAAAGTGCTACCAGCATGCACACCACTGAGGACTATTGCTCACCTTTTGCCAACACCAATCCAAATCCATGTGTATTAGTAAGATCTGCAGCCCTTTGGGGTTGGCAGTTTTGGGGTCGTTGTGCCTGCCCCAGGTTCCAGCCCCCTGTCTGGAACACTCAGCTTTGGAGCAAGGCCATGTGGGACACCCAGCACCACAGCTTGTGATGGGGGAGGCTTAGACTTGAGCACCTGGATCCAGTCGGCCTAAGCACACTTGTTGCAATTGGAGAGGCCAGCATTGCTAAGAGCAAATCTGTGCTGGGAAACATTTTTCTTCCTGCCTGTTGTCAGAGCACCTGTTTCCAGCTTAGCCAAAATACATATACCACTCCTGGAGGATGCAGCACCATTAAGAAGGAACATGTGCCAGAAGACACTTTTGTTCCCCCTTGTGTTCAGATCACCTGGGACCTGTCCAGCCAGAGCACATCTGTTGCAGGAGGAGGAGCCAGCACCATATCTGTGCTGGAGATACTTCCCTTCCCGCCTACAGTCAGACCAACTGGGACATACCTGACCAAAGTACATCTGTAGGAGTCAAAGGGGCCAGCACCCTCCTGTGCTTGGAGATCTTCCTGTTCTCACCTACAGTCAGAGCACCTGGGTCCCACGTGTCCAGCACACTTGTGTTTTCCAGTGGGAGAGCCCAACACCAAAACTATGTTTGGAGAGTCTTTTCTTCCTGAATATTGTCAGGGGACTCGGGACTCACCTGGCCAGAGCAAACGCGTTACTATTGGAGAAACTGCACCACTAGAAGAAATGCATGCCAAGAGATACTTCTGTTCCTTCCTTCCATCAGACACCTAGTGCCCGCTTGTGCTGTTTGAGGGGCTAGCATCATACTTGTGATTGGAGATACTCCTGTCAGAGCACCTGAGGCACACAGTCTAGAGCACAGGTGATACGGTGGGAAGAGGCAGCCCCACACCTGTGCCACAGGACACTTCTGTTCCCACCATCATTCAGGGCATCTGGGGTGTTCACAGTCAGAGCACACTTGTTGCAGTCTCACAGGACATCATCATACACTTCTAGGAAGACATTTCTCTCATTCACTCAGAATACCTTGGCCCTACCTAGACAGACTACTAGCCCCTTTGATTTGGAGCAGTGAACACTACTGAGGAAATACCTAAGCTTCAGCACTTTTGCTCCCATATTTCACAGAAAATGTTCCTCTGACACGGGCACATTAGCAGCAGTTTCACCCTGGGACACCCTTGTCACCTGCCCAGGGTTTCTTTGGAGACAGAAGTGTTGGATCACCAACCCACTCACTTTCTTCTAGTGAAAGAAAAAATATCTCAGCAACAGTAAAGCAAGAGCTGTCTAGAAATGGTGGGTGACCACTAATTGCTACGATGGGTCTTGCTCCACTGGGAAGAGGCTTAGCCCCTTCTCGTTACATCAAACAAACTTAACATGCCCAGTATCATCCCAGAGCAAGTGGAGGTCCAACCCCTCAGGGTATTTGTGTGTGTGTCAAAGGGTATAGTTTCAGATGAGGCTGGTAAGAAGTCAACATCTTGGCCTCGAGAAGTTCCACTGTGGAAAGAAGAAAAAGATGGTTAAGTATCCTCCATGCCGTACCTGGCCTCAGCTGTTAGTCTGGTAGACCCAAGCTGTAGACCAGTTTTTCTCTAGTCTTAGACTGGCAGAAACCCCTGCTACCTACAGTTGCCCCCTTTTGTCTTTCCCACTTGCCTCAATGGGCCCTTTTCTTTCCCAGATTATATATACACATGGATGCGTGTGTGTGTTGTGTGCATACGGCCATGTTCTTGCTCATTGATCCTCTCTGCTCATGCGTCTTTTCTCTTTTATTCAACTGTGGAGGAAGAATTAACTTATATGAGTGGTAATGTGTTGAGGCAGACTTAACTTTTCAAAGTTCTGGAGTTCAGCAAATAGAATGCGGCATAGCCACACTTTATAAGTGTACACACTGACATCTGAAGTATCTGTGTTTTCAATGTAAAGAACAGCAACCCCTGAGGAAGTGAGGTTCAGGAGAGGGAGATATAGGTGATTCTTTGCCTCTTTTCTCTGTGCTTCTCTCCCGTCACTATGACATTGCTGTGGGTCAAATCACTTCTGATGTGTGTTAGGAAAATATACTTGACAATTTTGGTCTATTAAAAAATAATCAAATGTCTCATTTGTGTCTTTCTCTTTCATTTAGACTTAGGAAAATCATTGCTACACATTCACACCACGATTGGAGAGGACTGGCCTGGCATCCGGGCTCCTGGGCTTAGAAGAGCAAAGAAAGAAAAGGCTCATGGACGCTATGTAATTATTGGGAGTTTTAAGTCTAAGATGTCACATATTATATAGAAGTGTTTTCATACTCCATAAAACATCAGAAAAGATTCTCTTTTCAAGGAAATACCTACATAAGACCTATTTGGAAAAGTAATTGGTTTGGTTCTACTCTAAAATCCTAAAATAGCAAATCAAAATACAATTTCACAGGTCTGGCCAACTGTAGAGTCCTGCTGTGTCTCCACTAGATTTAATTTCTGAAAATACAATCTATTCTAACACAATTCACAATCCAGGAGAAGCATCTGAAGCTGGCAGAAAAGAAAAAATACAAGCATGTCATTTTGAATTTCAAATTAAAACAATGAGATGCCACCACACACCTAACAGAAGGGTAAAGTCCAAAATAAAACACTGATCACACCAAGTGCTGGCAAAGAACAACAGGAACTCTCTTTCATTGCTATCGGGAATGCAAAATAGTACATCCACTTTAGGAGACACTTTGGCAGTTTCTTACAAAACTAAACATACTTTTACCATATAATCCAGCAATTGTGCTCATTGGTATTTAGTGAAATGAATTGAAACTTATTGTTCACACAGAAACCTACAAGCAGATGTTTGTAGCAACTTTATTCATAATTGTCAAAACTTGGATGCAACCAAAATGCCCTTCAATAAATGAATGAATAAGAAAACTGTGGTCCCCATGTAATGAAATATTATTCAGCATTAAAAAAAAATGAGCGATCAAGCCATGAAAAGACATGGATGAAACTTAAATGCATATTACTAAATGGAAGATGCCAATCTGAAATGGCTACATATAGTATGATTCCAACTATATGACATTCTGGAACAGGAAAAACTATGGAGACAGTAAAAAAGATCAGTGGGTGTCAGGGGTTAGGAGAGCAGTGGTGGGGGATGGGGGATGAAAAGGCAGAGCAAAGAGGATTTTCAGGGCACTGAAACTATTTTATATGATACTATAATGGTGGGATACATGTCATTATATGTACGTCAAAACTCAAAGAATTTATGACACTGAGTGAACCCTAATGTAAACTATAGCCTTTAGGTGATAATCATGTATCAGTGCAGGTTTATTGATTGTAATATGTACGGGGCCAAAGAGCCCGGTCATAGCCTGCCCAGGGTCATGAAGCCCTGCCAATAGCCCTCTGGCACTAAAGATATAAATGCTGTGACCTTTCCGCTCTTTTCTCCTTCTTACTGCTTGCACAGCCCTAGGCGTAGATCACCACTGCATTACTTTAGATAGGTGAGAAATGTTCTGTTTCCAGAACGATTTGCCCTGTGGTTTTTCCCAGAAAACATCTGCATACTTTCTTATCTGCTGATTCCCTCCTGCTGGCTATATAAGCTGTGACCTTCTGGCTAATAAATGAGACTTGATCAGAATACTTGGCTAATAAAATATAAATGCTGTGACCTTTCCGCTCTTTTCTCCTTCTTACTGCTTGCACAGCCCTAGGCGTAGATCACCACTGCATTACTTTAGATAGGTGAGAAATGTTCTGTTTCCAGAACGATTTGCCCTGTGGTTTTTCCCAGAAAACATCTGCATACTTTCTTATCTGCTGATTCCCTCCTGCTGGCTATATAAGCTGTGACCTTCTGGCTAATAAATGAGACTTGATCAGAATACTGTCTTGTCTCCATTTCTCTTGTCTCTTGTCCCATCCAATTCCCACTCCTCACTCCAGGGTCCGCGTTGCTGTTCCTGTGGGTCAGGACAGTAACAAATGTACCACTCTGGTGCAGGATATTGATAGTGAGGGAGGCTATGCATATGTGGGGTCAAGGTAAATATGGGAACTCTCTGCACTTTCTGGTCTATTTTGCTGTGAACCTAAAACGGCTCTAAAAAATAAAGTCTATTTAAAAAAAATAAAATTAAGATAACGATCCAATATATAATAGCTTGAAAAATAAATGAAATACTCAGGAATAAATTTAACAAAAAAAATGCAAAACTTACACTCTGAGAAATACAAAATATTGTTGAAATAAGTTAAAGAAAACATAAATAAATGAAAAAATACTCTATGTTCATGGATTAGAAGATTTAACATTTTTAAGATAGCAATACCCTTCAAATTCATCTACAGATTTAATGCAATCCCTATTAGAATCCCTGATGATTACTTTGTAGTAAGTGATAAGCTAATTCTAAAATTCATAGAGAATTGCAAAGGACCCAGAATAGCCAAAGCAATCATGGAAAGAAAAAGAAAGTAAGAGGGCTCACATTTCTCAATTTCAAAACTCAGTTGCAAAGCAGTAAAAATCAATACATTATGGTACTGGAACAAGTATAGAGCTATATAGATCAATGAAGTAGATTGGAGAGTACAGAAATAAACCCATACATCTACAGTCAACTGATTTTTGTCAAGAGTGCCAAAACAGTTCAATGAGGAAGAAATAGTCTTTTCAATAAATGGTGTTTTGACAACTGGATAAGCAAAAGAATGAAGTTGGGCTAATACCTCACACCATATAGAAAAAGTAATTTGAAATGGATCAAATACCTTAATGTAAGTGCTAAATTATAAAACCTGTAGAAGAAAACAGAGAAGTAAATCATCCTGACCCAGATTTGTCAATGAATTTTTAGATATGACACCAAAAGAACAAAGAATAAAGGAAAAAATAGATAAATAGGATTTTATCAAAATTTAAAACTCTGTTCTTCAAAAGACACCATTAAGAAAATGAAAAGACAATCCACAGAAAGATATAAAATGTTTGCAATTATATATCTCATAAAGAACTCTTTCCTAGAATATATACTACAAACCCTTATAATTCAATAATAAAAAGACAAATAGCCCAATTTATTATTATTATTTATTTATTTATTTACTTATTGACCAGTAAGGGGATCACAACCCTTGGCTTGGTGTTGTCTGCACCACGCTCAGCCGGTGAGCGCACCAGCCATCCCTATATAGGATCCGAACCCAGGGAATCAGCGCCATCAGCACCGCACCCTCCTGAGTGAGCCACGGGGCCGGACCAAAATAGCCCAATTTAAAAATGGGAAAAGGATCTGAATAAACATTTCTCTAAAGAAAATATACAAATGGCCAATAAGCACATGAAAAGATGCTTCACAGAATTAGTCATCAAGGAAATGCAAATCAAAACCACAATGATATACCACTTTACACCTAATAAGATGGCTAGAATAAAAAAGTCATACAATAATGACTTTTGGCATGGATGTGGAGAAATTAGGAATGTAAAATGGTACAGCTGCTTTGGAAACAGTCTGGTAGTCCTTTAAATGATTACAGATAGTTACCAAATGGGTCATTAATTCTACTCCTAGGTATATTCCCAAGAGAAATAAAACCATATTTCCACACAAAATCTTATTCGTAAATGTTTATAGCAGAATTATTTATAATATCCAAAAGTTGAAAACAACCCTAATGTCCATCAGTAGAGGAATGGATAAACAAAATAGGGTATACCCATACAAGGGAATATCTTTCAGCCAAAACAGAATGAAATACTTATATATACTTCAAAATGGGGCAACACTGAAAACATTATATTAATTGAAAGAGGCCAATCACAAAAGACCATGTTATATGATCCTATTCATATGAAAGCCCATGATATGGAAATATGTAGATACAGAAAGTAAAATGGCTTCTTAGGGCTGGGGATGGTGTGGGAAACATTGGGGTGATAGCTGAAGGGTATGGCAATGGTGTTTCTTTTTGATGTGATAAAAATGTTCTAAAATGGGACGTGATGATGCCTCCACATATCTGTGAATATACTAAAAACCGTGGAATCAAACATATTAAATGGGTAAATTGTATGGTATGTAAATTATATCTCAATAAAGATATTACAAAAATAGAGTGATGTCAGTAGGATAGCAAAATAAGAAGGTCCAGGCTCTTGTTCCCCAGTAGAAACACTAAATAAATGAGAAATTGATTTAAATAACTTCATAAGAGGTCTGGAAATCAGTTAAAGATCTATAGCGACCAATGGCATGCTCAATCAAGAAAAATCCACATTCAAAATGGTAGGAAATGTGGCTTTTTAACTCACCACAGCCCCACCCCTTCCCTAGCATGGTTGCCACATGGTTTGGGGGAGTCATTGGTTGAGTCCCCAATCCCATTTTAAAAAGCAGACAGAACAGAGTGGACTGAATTTGCATCTTTCTAATCTGTCCATGGGATGCCTGAGGGATTGATCTCTGTTTCTAA
Source organism: Galeopterus variegatus (assembly GCF_000696425.1). Taxonomy (NCBI): domain Eukaryota; kingdom Metazoa; phylum Chordata; class Mammalia; order Dermoptera; family Cynocephalidae; genus Galeopterus; species Galeopterus variegatus. Next base: position 73,939 of record NW_007729383.1, on the reverse strand, counting down.
CTTGAAGCTCAGATGGCCAAAAGTGGCTTAGATCTCATGCTAGAAAAAGCCACAAGAAGAAGCAGGCATGGCAGTTGAAAATTGTGAGGAGAGAACAGTTCCTCAATGCTGGGGGCAAATTTACAGGCAGAGCAATACAATAGAACAGCTAAGGTCCTAGAAGAAGCAGGGGTGAGGCCCTCAGGGAAATTAAGACATTTAAAAGCAGTCAAGTATACCAGGGAATTGGGGAAAAAACACACATACAGGCCCATGGAAGATTCATACCCAGAAAAGGTTTGATAAAAACTTGAGCCTTCGCACTGGGCTAATAATAAGCAAAGGTCTCCCCCATCTCAGATCCAGTCTGCAAAGACTTGGAGAGGTGGATGTTTTTTCAAATGTGAATTTGAAGATATGCCATTTGAAATGATCAAGTCTGAGGAGGGAAAGAAAGAAAGATGAAAAAACATAAAGCCTAAGGTGTTTAATGTACCTCATTAGAGAAAGCAATGTACACATTATGGAGGTTCCTTGTGGAATATACTAAAAAGCATATGTACTTCACAGGGCCTGGTTTTCCAAAGCCTTGCAGTTTCAAATATTGATCTTGCAAGGATAGGAAATTTTCCTCAGGCTACAAGTCTCTGGTGTGAGATAAAGAATTGTGGCACAGCAGGATGCTGGCTCAAAGACAAACTAGTTGCTGATTGTTATGTAAAGATACTGAGAGGTTGCTGTAAGAAGGAATGTTTGCTAGATCAAGCTTTTGTTGATAAGATCACTTAATTGTCTACTGGAATGTCATCTGGCTTGTTTCATTGAAAGTTACCAGCCTATGGCCGGCCCGGTGGCGCACTGCGCTAGTGCGCCGCTTGGGAAGCGCGGAGGCGCTCCCGCCGAGGGTTCGGATCCCACATACAGACTGGTTCCCGCTCAGCCGCTCACTGGCTGAGCGAGGCGCGGGGGCAACGCCCAGGGTTGCGATCCCGTTGCCGGTTCCCGGCCCGGTACGGGCGCCACCCT
>NW_007729383.1:70989-72656 GCF_000696425.1 Galeopterus variegatus | reverse complement strand
TGGAAACGGAAAAAAAAAAAAAACCAAAAAAAAAAAAAAAAAAAAAAAAGAAAGTTACCAGCCTATACTGTTAAACTATAACCCCACCTTTGTTCTTCCTGTAACTTCTTGGTTTGGAAAATAAATGCAGGAAGAGAACCCCAATTCAGAGTTAATTTCCTGAGGAAGGGATGCCTCTTGCTGGAGGGTCCCGGGAAAGTTAACCACTTCGGGGCTTCTCACTGCTCAGAGGAGATGGGCTTTGAGTAATCCTTTGCATCTCCATCACCCAGAAGAAGTGGGGTGACAAATCCATGGGGGGCAAAGTGTAAGACCGGCCTAAAGGCACGAATCTTAACTTGATGGGAAGGCTAATCTCGCAAAGACCAGGAAGCACAGAGATCGATGCACAAGCAAGAGGTTTTTATTTCCAGCATGCTGGAGGTCGCCCCGTTTTCAGGACAGGAGCGGCCCCGAGCTCTTAACTCAAGCATCTTTTATACAGTTTGGTAGGCAGGCTTTCATAACAGGCTGGGTTGTACACCATTTATTGGCCACTTTAAGCAATTTTTAAAACCATTGGGCTTTTAGCTTTTGGCGGGCAAAGGAAAGACTGAGGTATTGACCAACGGTCCACCCCCCCGTCTTTCCTCCCTTGGTGTCCAAAGATAAGGTGTCATGCTGTTCCTGCAATCAGGTGAGCATACTCCCTTCCTGGGACAGGGTGAACTTTGGGCTCTTTGGAAAGTCCCTTCCCCCTGGCAGTGGAAAGTCCTAATCTTCTGGCGATGAAAGGTCTTAAGCACCTGGTAATGGAAGGTCCTAAGTATCTGGTATTGTTTACCAAAAAGGTTGGGGGTTATCTCTACTTCCACAAAAGCAACACAAAGCAACAGGAAAGTTGTGGTAAGTCCAATATCTGCAGGGTAGGCCAGCAGACTTGAGACCCAGGGAGTTATAGTTTGAGTCCAAAGCCTCTGTCTGCTGGCAGAATTCCTTCTTGTTCTGAGGAGGTCGGTCTTTGTTAAGGCCTTAACTGATTAGATGAGGCTAATCCACATTATGGAGGGTAACTGGCTTTACTCAAATTCCACTGATTTAAACGTTAATGTCATCCAAAAAACACCATCACAGACACATGCAGAATGTTTGACCAATATCTTGGAACAATGTCCCAGCCAAGTTAACATAAAATTAACTGTTGGAGACCAGCTCCAGTCGAGTTGTGGGTACCCGAAAAGGGAGAGGGAGGGTCGGCGAAAATAAAAAACACAGAGACCTCAGTGCATCAGTATGCACATTCTCTCTCTGCAGGCTGTCAGCGTGTTGCAGCTGGAGCACAGTAGAGCATGAGACAATGCCTTTTATTTAGATTTTTCTCTGCAGGGGGGGTTTTGGAGGAACTATTTTTTATTATATCAGCAAGCTTAAATCAATGGTCCATAAAGCAGGGAGGAAACTTTTTTAGAGGTCAGCACGTCTTAGGTGATCAACTCGTGCTTCTATTTCCTGGAATCAGGTTTATCAGATTCAAACCATCCCTTCATTGTCTTGAAGTTATCTTGTGACCTTTCTCTATAGCAAACTGTGGTTAAGATCCACCCTGTTAAGAGGGTGGGAGCCAAATGTAAAAGAACAGCAGATATTTGATTATCATGCACATTTTAAGGTTATACATTTGCTGTGGC
>NW_007729383.1:68435-70950 GCF_000696425.1 Galeopterus variegatus | reverse complement strand
ACCACCAAGTAAAGGGGGTTCTACAGTTTTGTTCCCATATACTTAATTTGTCCCAATCATATAATTTCTCATTAATGCCAACCATTCTCTTGCCATTAATATAACCTCCAGTAAATGATGTTTGCCAACTTACATTAGGCTGCAGCTCATATTTAGTCATGATCGGTGCTTCTGGAACATATGTTTGTGTGGTCAATTTATCACAAGGGGATAATTTTAAATTGTCCAATTTAGTCGGATCCTTCTGTGGGAATGTTTAGTTCAATGACTGCATAATTATTTGTGTTATTTTTATAATCTTTTGGGAATTCGGAGAACTGCCACGCTAACCAAAATATCGAAAGAGAAGGCAATAGCCACAAAGCCGAGGCAGGCAGCCCTTCTGGTTGCAGCAAGTGCTCGTAGCTGCGGCCTTGCCGACAGCTCTCCCTCCAGCGGCCCTGCCAGCTCGGAGAGGGCAGCCCATGCTGACTCCTTTAGGAACATGCCATGGCGTGGACCATGCCAATTAACCATCACACAGGAAGTGGGCAGCAAGCACTCGCTGTAGCTATGGGGGAAAGCAGTTCTGGCAGAGACCTGAAAATAAAAGGCTGTGTGGAGTTTGATTAGGAAACACTATCGTAGCCACAGGGCCTGAGAGGGAACAGTGAGAGGGCAAGGAGTAGGAGAAAACTTCAGAGATTATCTGAGGCAACCATTGTGACCTTGTCAACCACTGCAAGAACTGACTTAACTGTGAAGAGGGAGAATGTATTTGGAAAGTGTTATTAGTCCGTTATTTTTTTTTTTTGTCTTTTTGTCTTTTTCCGTGTCCGGCAACGGATCGCAACCCTCAGTGTTGCCCCCGTACCGGACCGGGGACCGGCAACGGGATCGCAACCCTTGGTGTTGCCCCCGCGCCTCGCTCAGCCAGTGAGCGGGAACCGGTCTGTATGTGGGATCCGAACCCTCGGGTGGGAGCGCCGCCGCGCTTCCCAAGTGGCACACTTATCCAGTGCGCCACCGGGCTGGCCCCTTATTAGTCCGTTTCTTATGCTTATACAGAAACCTGGAACTTGGTAATTTATAAGAAAACAAAATTTACTGCTTACAGTTTTGGAGGCTGGGAAGTCCGAAACTCAGGGAACACAGCTGGTGAGGGTCTTTGTTGTGGCGATAGTGACGCAGAGGTCTCACACGGCAGAAATGGCAGAGCACAGAGAGAGAACTCCTCCTGTGCTCTCCTTTTAAAGCCCTCCGAGCCTCACACACCACGACCACCATTACATCATAAACTTAATCACCTCTTCAAGGCCCCACCTTTCAATTACCATAATAGCATTTCCCACCCTCAATGTTTACAGTGGGGATTAAGTTTGGGGGGACATTCAATCCAAGTCAGAAAGCAAACTGACATGATTTAGGAGTTAATAGTGCTATTCCGGCTGGTGTTTTTGAATAGCCTATAAGCAAACAAGGAAAGAAGAAGGGGGCACTTTTAGCGACAACTGTAACCAATCAAGTGTAAGACTATGGCAGTTGAATCCATGGTATTAACATATGTAGTGGGAAAACCAAGTAGATTCGTGTTGTCCTTTGAATGTAGCACATAATTGGCTCATAATTCCTCATGCTCAGTGGGGTTTGAGAGGACAGCAGATCTGGAAGCAGATGTTCAGGAACACACCTGGGACAGCTGAAGTCTAAGATCACACATTCAGCTGGACATAGTGAGCATCATGTTGTACAAAATAAATTATTCAATTTTGTCAATTTAAAAAAATCAAAGTTATAAATAAATGCAGCTTATTAAAAAAAAGAATAATATAAAGGAGCCTGATACCATGTTGTGCTTTCATGTAAAAATTATAATCATTACATATTAGGCTACTTGCTGAGTTAGAGAGTCATTGTATTTTATATTTTGACAAATGTCCCAAATGATCTTGCAGAAAGGTATCTGTTACTTGCCCTCCCACAGCAGTGCTTGTGAGAATCTCATGATGAAGATGACGATAACAACAATAATTTTTATGTAGTGAGCAGAACTCTGTACCAGGCTCTGTGACTTACCATGAGATATTTAGTGTTATTTTCGCCATTTTATTTACTGGATTTTAATGACTGTCCCCGTTCTCAAATCGGAGCGAGCACTGGGGCTCCCCTGGAGGGCTAGTAAAAGCACAGAATTCTGGGCCCGGTTCCCGGAATTTCTGAGTCCCTGGGTTTGGGCTGTTGCTCCTGGGCTTGCGATGTTAAGGAAATCCCCAGGTGATGCTGTTGCGGGATGAGAAGCGCGCACAGACCCCGCCACGAGGAATCGCCTTCTGTTTTCAGCGTGAATCCCGCTCCCGGAGTGAGCGGTGAGGGGCGGGCCCGCGCCCACCCGGGCGGGAAGGGCCAGGCGGGGGTCTCCTTACGGCCCTCGGAGGGCGGCCGCGCACCGGGCCCAGGCGCTGGGGACCCTGCGGGCTGCGCTCTGCCTCCCGCCGCCGCCCCGTGCAGCCCGGCCGGACGAAGGACACAAACCGCG
>NW_007729383.1:35815-67949 GCF_000696425.1 Galeopterus variegatus | reverse complement strand
CCGCCTGCAACTGCGGTGGCCCCCGGGGACCGGCGGGCCCGCGCGCTCTCCGCACCCCCAGAGGCTGCGCCCTGGGCCTGTGCGCACCCTACGCCGGGGAGACTCAGGCCAGGAGTGCGAGCCTCGGCCCGGGGCCACACCTCCGCCCGGAGCCACACCCCGCCCCGGGCACGGCAGGGTGGGTGGTAGACTGAGCCCGCAAAACCCACCTCGGTCACCCGTCCTCAAGCTCCGATGGCGGCGGCCGCGCTGACGGGCCCGGCGCAGGTGAGTGGTGGATGCGCCCCAGGCCTCAGCCTTTGCACCCCACCCCACCTCGCTCCTGGCGCCAAGAGAGAGAAGATGGCATGGTTCTGGAACTTGTCGCCTTTCCCATCTCCTTGCTTTGCGGCCGGGGGACCCTGGAGGGGAGTCACTCCTACTTAGGCTCCCTAATCCAGGCCAGGGGTTATATAGAGCGGTTTCCATTTCTGAAATCTAGTGGGATGAGGGGAGCAAGGGTTTCCTGGGCACAGGAACCAGCATATGCAATTGCTTGGGGAACGGGGACTGAGTTGTGAGTGTTGAGGGAACCCCAGATCCCTGTTCCTATGTCCGGGAACCAGAAGACACCGCTAGAATGGCAGGCTGAGGAGCTGGTCTCTGTTGAGGATGCTGGGAGCTAGGGAAGGGTTAGAGCAGAGGAGGAAGATGATCTGTCTCCCGTCGTACCAGGCTCCGTATGGATGCGGAGTGGAAACCCTAACCGAATGTGGGGTGAGGGTGGAGGCAGGGAGCTCAGGAGTCACCCACTATAGTAGTACAGATGAGTGGTGCTGGTGGCTGGGCCAGAGGGGTGACTGCAGGTGGAAGAAGTGATTGGATTCTGGATCTTTTAAGTCGGGCTGACCAGGTTTTTTGATGTGGGGGGTGAGAAAGAGGAGGGATGACTCCATGGTTTTTTTTTTCAGCAGCTGGAAGGATGGATGAGCTACCAACTGAGAAAGAACATCTGGTTGGAGGAGGAGTTCTCAGTGGAAATAGCGGATTTTAGGCTTTGGCTGTGTTTGGATGTTCCAGAGATGTCTGAGTGGAGTTGAAGAGTAGACAGCTAGACACACAGTTATGGTGTTCTGGGGTGGGTTTGGGTGTGTGGTTGGGGCTATGAGAGACTGAATATACAAACGGACAATGGCCAGACCTTACAGGAAAATACAACTCTGACCACAACTTGCAGCAACCTGCCCGGGAAACCAACCCCCTTATCTACAATAAACAACCCAGGAAGCCAGCCTGCTGTGAGTCGGACTTGCAGGAAGCCAGATTACTAGCTGTAATGACAATCCAGGAAGTTAAACAATAACTTCTGTAATGATCGGCTCCAAATCGAGAGCTTGATTAATAACTGCCAGATTCCCTAATTTTTCCTCCTTCCAGCTTAGGACCACCTGGAAAAAGTCCCCCCTAACCAATCCCATAGGATGCCCTGCTTCTAGTTAGCCAGCCTACAGCTTCCCCCTGCCGACGTTCTCCAACCTGGGCTTCCTGAAGCCTTCTCTTTTGTCCACTGTAATGTTTTCCCACTACTCTGCCTGCCTTTGAGTCTCCAACAAAATGCAAGTGACAGTTGCTGACTCTCTTGCTCTAGCAAGCTCTGAATGAATAGACTTGCCTTTTCTCATTTGGTTGGTATTGGTTTATCTCCACAGTTGGAAACATTCAGTATGTGGCATCTGGTATGTGGATGAGTGTAGCTGTGTGTCAGATTTAGGAGAGTGAACCTTTAGGTATTGGTGACAATGATGTCAGTAAAAGAGGAAGGTGGGGCTGGAGAATTAAGAGCAGGGTGTCTTGCTTGGGCACTGTGGCTGGCTTGTTTGGCATCATAAAGACAGACGAGGATGGTTGCACTCATGGTGGTGGGGCTGTGAGTGGGGATGAGAGGGTCTAGCAGGTGGTCTGGTGGGTGTGAGGTAGATGCTGAGGCTTCATAGTAATGCAGGTGGTATTACAGTGTGGCCCGGGCTGGTGCTTAGTCACCCATCTATGTTCTCACCAGACTTTTGCAGTGACCCTTGAGTGGGCCTTGGGATTTTGAGTCAGGCTGGGGAATTAGCTCAGGGGCAAATGGCGTCAGTTGGAAGAGTTGCTGGGCCCTCGGTGGGTAAGGGCAGGAGGACCACAGGGGATGGCTTTTGAATGAGTGTGTGATGAAGAAACAGAATGTGCAATGCAAAGAGGGCCAAGGGCATGTGACATCTGTGTGTGCTCTAGGTGGTTCATTGAAGCCAGGAGCAGGGCCAGATGGGGAGGCCTCCAGAGGAGGGGTGGTTGTTGCCATCTGGAGCACAATGTGGTCGTGGCTGTATTTGCCAAGCATTCTCTGGCTGCCCCGTGCAGAGTGACACGTGGGAGTCCATGGACTTGGCTATGATACTGGCCAGGATGGGAGAGGTTCACAGGGACAAGGGGTGCAGTGCGGAGCCCAGAGTTGTGAGGAAGGACAGTCCAAAGAGTGAAGTGCAGGTGGGCGTGAGCGGGAGCTGTTGCCCCAGGGCCCTGGACTGGGGATTAAGGGAGAAGACTGAGTCCATGTTTGTCTGTATCTGAGGAGCATGACACTAGGGGAAAGGATGTGCAGAAGAGGAAGTCGGGCCTGCCTGCTGCTGCTGTGGGTTGTTGGCACAGTGGTCACGTGAGACATGAGAAAAGAGCAAGCATCCCCGGGGCCAGGACCTGGACTCTCCTGTTTGCTGGGGAGGAGGGTGAGCAGGGGATGCCTAGGAGTCCTGAGGAGAGAGGCTGATCATGGAATGAACTGTCCCCACCATGGCAGGGCTGTGTGACCTTTGAGGACGTGACCATTTACTTCTCCCAGGAGGAGTGGGGGCTCCTCGATGAGGCTCAGAGACTGCTGTACTGCGATGTGATGCTGGAGAACTTTGCACTTATAGCCTCGCTGGGTAAGGCCGTCACACCCGCCCCAGTGTCCTGAGCTGGTCTCTGACTGTTTCCTTGGCCCAAGAGGCAGCTCTTTCCTTCTTGCAGCCAGACCATATGCACTGCTTCCTTCCCCATGTCCCTGGTACATGTATTGTGGGTTCCAGGGCTGTGCTGTATGCAGTGCCCCTTCCTCTCCCTGAGCATCCCCTACACCTGCTGTCTGAAGCCTGGCAGGGAAGGGGAGGTGTGAGGAGTCTTGCAGTCAGCCCAGTGAAGGCCATCTCTCTCGGCCACTCCCCGCCTGGCTGATTGTCCAAAAGTCTGACAGTTCTGTGGTTCAGGTTCTCTCCCTTTCCATTTGCTAATATTTCCTAAGCCTGACTGTTCCAGGAGTCCAGGCACTGATGTGGTTAGTACTTGCTGTGTCCACTGGGACGTTCCTGCCTCACCTGCCTTGTACAGTCTTTTTGTAATATTGAGTTTTCTTTCGTGAGGTTTGTCATGGGGTAATTCACCTGGGCAAGCACTGGCCACTGACCTGCCCTGTCTTTCCCTTAGGACTTACATCATTCAGGTCCCACGTAGTTGCCCAACTGCAGGTGGGGAAGGAGCCCTGGGTGCCTGACAGAGTGGATATGACCTCAGCCATGGCAAGAGGGGCGTGTAACGGGACTGGCTCTGGTAAGTGTGAGCTGGGGGAGGATGTGACGTGGCCATTGTTTTCAAGTCATACCAGCATCTTTTCTCTTGTTCTTCATTGTTTGGTGCCAACGGCAATGGCCATACCTCATCTCTACCTTTCTTTCCTGTTCTGCACACATGACTCACTTCTCTACTCTGACTTGGATCCCCTGGCTTTGCCACACCTTTCTGGCCTCCATGTCTCACTCTTCCTGCAGCACTCTCCAGTGCTGGCCTATGCTTAGTAGGTCATGAGATTTGCACATTACCTTGAGGCCTTGAACACCAGCTACTCAGTTGCAATCAGTTTCCTGGGCCTAAATACTCTCTCTGCTTAGCTCTTGCAGGTGACCAGCAGCCAAGGCCCTGCTGAAAGGCCTTTATAGAGAAGTCAGTTGGAGATGCTGCCTCTCCACCCAATGCTGAACCTCAACCTTAGTCCTGGTAGAGCCTCCCAATTTTGTTACCTGGCAGACCATTCTTTACCCTGACTTGGGGCTTCTCATCTTGCCAATAATCCCATGGACTCATTCTTAGGTAATCCAGGCATATGAGTGTACTCTTAAATGTTTGTAGGAAGATGAAATTAAAAAATAAAATTTTCATCATCATTTTTTTTCCATGAAAATTTTGAAGTACTGTTATATGTGCTGGGGCTGATTCCTTTTGTCAAAGTTGATATGAACTTCACCAGCATTTCTCTGCTTTCAGATTTTTGCTGTGGAACAGAGGGTGAGGAGTTACCTTCTGAGCATAGTGTTTCTGAAGGAGTGTCACAGAACAGGAATCCTGAGGTAGCTCTGTCCACCCAGAAAACCTACCCCTGTGACATGTGTGGCCTACACTTGAAAGACATTTTACACCTGACTGAACACCAGGCAACACATCCCAGGCAGAAACTACACATGAGTGAGGCATGTGGGAAGGGGTTCAAGTTCAAGGCAAACCTTCCCCAGCAGCAGGCGCAGGAGGTTATAGACAAGCCTATCAGAAAGGAGGAGTGCAGGGCCTCGCCTGTGAAGACCTGCAGAGACCACACGTCAGAAAAGCCCTTCACATGCAGGGAGGGTGGGAAGGACTTTGTGGCCACTTCAGGCTTTCTGCAGCCTCAGGTCACTCCCAGTGTGGAGGAGCCACAGAAGAGCACTGAAGGTATGGTGGATTTTCACACTGTGCACAGGCATAACAAGTGCAGTGAATCTGGGAACCCTTTGAGTGACAAATCCACATTTGTTCAGCACCAGAAAATTCCCACCAGGGAACGACCTTATGAATGCAGCAAATGTGGGATATTCTTTAGCTATGTCACTGCTCTCATTCAACACCAGAGAGTTCACAACAGAGGAAAACCTTATGGGTGCTGCGAATGTGGAAAATTCTTTACCCAACACTCCAGTCTTATTAAACATCAGCGAGTTCACACTGGTGAAAGCCCCCATGTTTGCAGCGACTGTGGGAAATTCTTTAGCCGAAGCTCCAATCTCATTCAACATAAGAGGGTTCACACTGGTGAAAAGCCGTATGAGTGCAGTGACTGTGGGAAATTTTTCAGCCAGCGCTCCAACCTCATTCATCATAAGAGGGTTCACACTGGTAGAAGTGCTCATGAGTGCAGTGAATGTGGGAAGTCCTTCAACTGCAACTCCAGCCTAATTAAACACTGGAGAGTTCACACTGGAGAAAGACCTTATAAGTGCAATGAATGTGGGAAATTCTTTAGCCATATCTCCAGTCTCATTCAGCATCAGATAGTTCACACTGGTGAACGGCCTTATGAGTGTAGTGAATGTGGCAAAGGCTTCAGCCGAAGCTCCGACCTCATGAAACATCAGAGAGTTCACACTGGTGAACGGCCTTATGAATGCAATGAGTGTGGGAAATTGTTTAGCCAAAGCTCCAGCCTCAATAGCCATCGGAGACTTCACACCGGTGAACGGCCTTATAAGTGCAGTGAATGTGGGAAATTCTTTAACCAAAGTTCCAGCCTCAATAACCATCGAAGACTTCACACTGGTGAACGGCCTTATCAGTGCAGCGAATGTCGGAAAACCTTCAGACAGAGGTCTAATCTGAGGCAGCACCAGAAAGTTCACAAAGCAGATAGGCCTTATAAGTGCAGTGAATGTGAGAAAGCCTTCAGCCAAAGGCCTACCCTCATTCGGCATCAGAAAATTCACACTAGAGAAAGGACTGTAGAGAATGTGCTCCCTTCTTGTTCGACACAAGGCACGTGCAAGATATAAGCTCTGAGAACAGTGTTTATGAGGCACCTGCCAGCTGGAAGTTGAACCTTATTCATCCAAATGTCCATAATGGGGAGATTCCATTTGAATGCTAGATAGTTGGAAACTGCCTGGAGTGAAGTTGCATTATTGACCACGGATTTTTTTCAGAGTTTTGTCACTACCAGGGTGACAGAAGCCATCTCAGCTGTACCCACTGGAAGGTCTCCAGTGTATGTGTCAGCCACTGCACTGTGCTCAGGGAAGGCAGACCTCTATTCTGTCTTTCCAGTCCCAAAGAGAATCTTGAGTTGTCTGAGGCCGTGGGAAGATGTCATTCCCTCCTGCTGTGGCTGGTTTAGCTGTGGACATGTCTCATCTTTGGCCATGAACACCTGAGCAGGGTTCTGTTGGCAGCTGGCACAGGTTTCCTTTTTTCCAGGACATTGTTGATCTCACATGATGGCTTGTGATGGATTTGTCCAGACTTGAAGTTACCTGACCCAACACCTACCCTCTGTACATTGCTGTGATTCATGTGATAATAAGAGCCTTATTCATAAGGCCACCTTTAATCTCCCATGTTCTGATCACTGTGTGGGTGAGACCAGAATTCAGGGCTACTAAACTAAAGGGGTCTCCACATTTATTATCTTAGAGGGGACCATGGGATGGCAGACAACAACTTTTAGTCCATTTGTGGCCTCATTACAATGCTCTCCAAGGCCTCCTAGGAAAAATTGTAGGGCTTTGTGGGCCTAATGTTGTGGTCTATGCAACATGAATTTTTGTGTTACTCTGAGGAGGGGTAGTTGTGACAGCCTCCAGTGCATCTGGGTGCAGCATGAATTTGGTCCCTTATTCCAAGTAGGTGCCCCATATTCCCTAGCACTATTAAGCAGGTGCTATTTAACTGGCACCTGCCATGGAGCCATATGCCCAGAAGTTCAGCATCCCCAATATGGGTGTCTCTAAGACCTACTGGGCCCAGATTAGGACCATAATTTGGACAGAGATACTGGGTGTGATTAATAGGGAGTAGGTGAGAGTATAGTGAACCAGCAGGAATGGACCTATTTTAAGGGCTCATGCACAAATATTCCTTTGAATCTAGCTGTGCAGGATTTGGGTTTGCAGAAATTCTCAGGACCTCCAGATTTCTGTGCTATGACTAAGGTTACTGGCAGAGAAAATAAAGGTTTTGTGGATTACTGCAGGTTCCTTGCACTATCTATCTCAAGGCCAGGAAAATAGGGAGTGAGAGAAAGTTCCTGTATTCCAGGGATGTAGCATTTGTGATGTAGCCAGCCATTCTTTGCTGCCAAGGCATGAAGAGAGATATAGTGGAGTGGACACTGGGTTGCCAAATCGTGTAGTTTTGCAAAATGAGTGGGAGGTGAGATTTTTATGTGCAACAATTTCTTTTAATGCTTTGTTGAGATATAATTGCCATTCAATAATTGACTATACATATTTGGTGCATGCAATTTGATAAGTTTTGAAATATGTATACACTCAGGGAACCAACACTATAATTATAATAACGAACATATCTATTACCCACAGAGCTACCTCATGCCGCTTTACAATCCCTCCTTGCCTTCCCCAGGAAACCATTAGTTACATGCCAGGGAAACATTTGTTTTACTTTTTTTTTTTTACTACATATTTGTTTGTCTTTTCTAGAATTTTGTACAATTGGAATCATAAAGTATTTATACTCTTTTTTTGGTTTGGTGTCTTTCATATAGCATATTTATCTTGAGAGTCATCTGTGCTGTGTGTGTGCATACTGCCGAGTAGTGCTGCATTGAATGAATGCAGCACAGTTTTTTTTATTAATTTTTTAAAAATTCTGATAAAATAGGCATGGAATTTATAATCTTAATCATTTTTAAGTGTAAATTTCAGTGGTATTAAGTATATTCATATTGTTATGCAGCTATCACCACCATCCTTCTCCAGAAATCTTTTCATCTTGCAAACAGAAAATCTGTACCCACTGTAGAATAACTTCCCATTTTCCCTGCCCCCTGCTCCTGGACACCACCATTCTACTTTCTGTCTGTGTGAATTTGACACTCTAAATAACTCATGTAAGTAGAATCATAAGTATTTGTCCTTTTGTTGTTAGCTTATTTCATACTTAGCATAATGTCCTCAAGGTTCATCGATGTAGCATGTGTCAGAATTTCCTTTCTTGGGCCGGCCCGGTGGTGCACTGGAAAGTGCGCTGCTTGGGAGTGTGGCGGCGCTCCCGCCGAGGGTTCGGATCCCATGTGGAGACCGGTTCCTGCTCACTGGCTGAGCGCAGTGCGGGAGTAACACCGAGGGTTGCGATCCCATTGCTGGTCAGTAAAAAAAGACAAAAAGGAAAGAGAAAAAAAAAAAAAGAATTTCCTTTCTTTTCAAGGCTAAATAGTATTCTACTTTATATACCATATTTTGCTTATCATTCATCTGTTGATTGATACTTGGGTTGCTTCCACCTTTTGGTTTTTGCAAATAATGCTGCTCTGAATATGAATGTACAAATATCTCTTCAAGACCCTACTTTCAATTATTTGGGGTATATACCCAGAAATGGAATTAATAGATCATATTGTAATTTTATGTTTAGTTTTTTGATAACTGCCATACTATTTTCCACAGCAGCTGCACCATTTTGCATTCCCACCAATAACACCCAGTTTCCAATTTCTCCACATTCTCACCACCACTTGTTTTTTTTTTTTTTTTTGTCTTTTTCTGTGTCCGGCAACGGATCGCAACCCTCAGTGTTGCCCCTGTACCGGACCGGGGACCGGCAACGGGATTGCAACCCTCGGTGTTGCTCCCGCGCCTCGCTCAGCCAGTGAGCGGGAACCGGTCTGTATGTGGGATCCGAACCCTCGGGCGGGAGCGCCACCGCGCTTCCCAAGCGGCGCACTATCCAGCGCGCCACCGGGCCGGCCCGCCACTTGTTTTTATTTATTTATTTTTTGATGATAGCCATCCTAATGGGTGTGAGGTGATATCTCAATGTGGCTTTGATATGCATTTTTCTAATAATTTGCAAACTTGAGCATCATTTCATGGGCTTATTGGCTATATCTTTTTTGGAGGAATGTCTATTCAAGTGCTTTGCCCATTATTGAATTGGGTTGTTTTACTGTTGTTGAGTTTTATGAGTTCTCCAAATATTGTGGATACTAATCTATTATCAGATATTTTGCCCCATTCTGTGGATTGCCTTTTTACTCTGTTGATAGTGTCCTTTGATGCAGAAAGTTTTTCATTTTCATGAGGTCCAGTTTGTCTATTTTTTTCTTTTGTTGCCTGTGCCTTTAGTGTCCTATGCAAGAAATCATTGCCACCTGTGTTTTCTTCTAAAAGTTTTGTAGTTTTAGCCCAATGGTTTTGTTCCATTTTGGGTTAATTTTTGCTTATGATGTTGGGTAAGGGTCCAACTTTATTTTTTTGCAACCAGTTTTCCCAACACCATTTGTTCAAAAGACTATCCTTTCCCTATTGATTGGGCTTAGCACCCTTGTCAAAAATCATATGAGCATATATGCAAGGGTTTATTTCTGAGCTCTGTTCTATTGGTGTATATGTCTGTCTTTATGTCAGTACCACAGTATTTTGATTACTGCAGCTTTGTAGTAAGTTTTGAAATTGGGAAATGTGAGACCTCCAACTGTATTCTTTGTGTTCAATATTGTTTGCCTATTCAGGGTTCCTTGAAATTCCTTGTGAATTTTAGGATGGATTTTTGTATTTTTGTAAACAAGTGTCACTGAGATTTTAGTAGGGATTGCATTATATCTGTGGATCACTTTGGGTGGTACTGATATCTTGATAGTATTAAGTTGTCCAACCCACGAATATGGGATATCTTTCCATTTATTTATGTTTTCTTTATTTTCTTTTAGCAGTGAGTTATAGTTTTTATTTACAAGTTTTTCACCTCCTTGGTTAAGTTCAGTTCTAAGTATTTTACTATTTTTGATATAATGTAAATGAAATTGTGTTAAAAATTTCCTTTCAGATTATTCATTGTTAGTTTATAGAAATGTAACTCATGTTTTTGTGTTGATTTTATATTCTGCTACTTTGCTGAATTCATTTATTAGTTCTCACGGGGTTTTTAAAATGTGTGTGTTTGAGCCTTTAGAGTTTACTGCATATAAGATAATACCACCTGTGAAAAGAGATAAATTTATTTCTTCCTTTCCAATTTGGATGCCTTTTATTTCTTGTTCTTGCCTGATTGCTCTGGCTAGAACTTCCAGTACTATGTTGAACAGAAGTAGAGAAAGGGTGCACACTTGCCTCGTTCCTGATAAAAGCTTTCAGTCTTTCATCATTGAGTATGATGTTAGCTGTGGGTTTTCAATATATGGTTTTTATTATGTTGAGGTAGTTTTCTTCTACTCCTAATTTGTTGAGTGTTTTAGTCATGAAATGGTGCTGAATTTTGTCAAATGCTTTTTCTGCATCAAATGATCATGTGATTTTTAAAATTTCATTCTGTTGATATGTTGTATTATATTCATTGATTTTCATATGTTGAATCATGCTTGCATTCCAGGAATGAATCCCATTTGGACCTGATGTATAATTCTTTTAATATGCTGCTGAATCTAGTTTGCTAGTATTTGATTTAGGACTTTTATATGTGTTGTATTAGTCCATTTCTGTTGCTTAAAACAAAATTTCTGTAATTTGTAAAGTAACAATATTTATTGCTTACAGTTTTGGAGGTTGGGAAATACAAAGTCCAGGGAACACATCTGATGCAGTGACTCTATAGCAGTGCAGTGTGTCACATGGTGAGAATGGCAGAGCAGAGAGAGAGCTAACCTCCTCACCAGCTCTCCGTTTAAAATGCTCAAAACCATGCCCACAACCACCATTAAACCATCAACTTATTAATCCATTTACTAGGGCATCATCTTCACAATCCAATCACCTCTCCAAGGTCCCACCTTTCAGCTACCATAATAGGACTTCCCACCCTCGACAGCCACAGTGGGGACTAAGCTTCAGTGAGTTTGGGGGGACATTCAGTCCACTGCACATGTTCATAAGGGATATTGGCCTGTAGTTTTCTTGTAGTGTCTTTGTCTGGCTTTGGTATCAGTCAATGCTGTCCTCATAGAATGAGTTAGAAAGTTCTGCCTCCTATTCAATTTTCTGGAAAAGTTTGAGAAGGATTGGTGTTAGTTCTTTAAATGTTTGGTAGAATGAATCATTCATCTGTCAGGTTCAGGGCTTGGTGGTGTTGCTGGGAGGTTTTTGATTCACTGTCTTTACTGCTTACAGGTCTATTCAGGTTTTCTGTCTCTTCATGATTCAGTCTTGGTAGGTTTTGTGTTTCTAGGAATTTGTCCATTTCATCTAGGTTTTCCTATTTGTTGGCCTACAATTATTCACAGTTCTCTCTTGTAATGCTTTTTATTTCTATAGAATCAATAGTGGTGTCCCCACTTTCATTTTTAATTTCAGTAATTTGAGTTTTCTCTTTTTTTCTTAGTTAACTAGCTAAAGTTTTGTCAATTTTGTTATTTTTTTGAACAACCAACTTTTGGTTTTGTTGATTTTCTCTATTGTTTTTCTATTCTCTATGTTAGTTAACTCTGCTGTCATCTTTATTATTTCCTCCTGCTAGCTTGGGTTTAGTTTGTTGTTCTTTTACTAGTTCCTTAAGTTATATATTTAAATTTTTTTTTTTTTTTTGTCTTTTTTCGTGTCTGGCAACGGACTGCAACCCTCAGTGTCGCGCCCATACCGGACCGGGACCGGCAACGGGATCGCAACCCTCGGTGCTGCGCCCGCCCCTTGCTCAGCCAGTGAGCGGGAACCAGTCTGTATGTGGGATCCGAACCCTTGGCGGGAGCGCCGCCGCGCTTCTCAAGTGGCGCACTGTAACAGTGCGCCACCGGGCCGGCCCCTAAGTTGATGTTCTTTTTTTTTTTTTTGGTCTTTGGATTTTCAGATGTTCAATTGCTCCAGCGTTATTTTTGAAAAGATTTTTCTGTCTTCATTTAATTGCTTTTGTAGGTTTGTCAAAAACAAGTATTACCATATTTGTTGGCATCAGCTTCTAGATTCTCTCTTCTCTTCTTTTGACCTATGTGTTTATTCCTCCACCAGTACCACACTGTCTGTTGCACACTGTAGCTATATAATAACTCTTAACATCAGGTAGGGTGATTCTCTTTAAATGGGACCCCTTCAACAAAGGGGTCTGTCCGAATTGAATTCAACACTTGTCAGTGCCCTCAGAAATTCCTTCTCTGTTGAAGTTTTGTAAACATCTTATGTGTCTGTGAGTTTCTGGACCACCTCTGATGGCCATAAGTTGCCCAAGGGCTTCTAACACAAGACTGTTCCCTTCTCAGCCCTATTTTATGCCCCATTAAGACAAAATGACTGGCTACGTACTGGGCTCTTCTAGAAACAGAGGATCTCACAGACCCTGAACCTGTGACTCCTCCATACCAAGCCACCCATTATGTTTTGGTCAAAACAGCACCCCACAAATGTGTTATAGTAACTGAGACCTCCTTAATACACAATAGAGTCAAATCTGGGCCCTCTGGCATATTCTACTTGCAGAAGGGGTGGCTTTCTATGTCCTTGCCAGATGCCATGGTGCTGGAAGTCATCTCTTCCCCAGACCCTGTGGCTACCTGGGGAGTCCCTTGGGATTAATTGAGTGAACAGCAATAGGAGTTTGCAAACTGTATGAATGGCACTACCAACCATTGTAAAAATGTATTTTTTATGTTGTTTTTTTAATCAGTGGAATGTTGCTTCTTTTCATCTATTAGCCAGAATGTCGCATGGATCAACACAATTGGCCGAACTTCAGGCAGTCATCTTAGCACTGGATGACCTGGCCATCAAATGGCCCCATCTTCACATATATTACAAAACTGTTGGGCCATTGCCTAAAAGTTGTCCCCTTTTGGGAAACAAACAGACAAACTCTGGGAATCTCTTTCCTCACAGATACCGAAAATATAAGTCAAGATCACACATGTCTGTACATATACTACAGCCACAATACAAGGCCTTACCAGATACACCATGTTCCCTTTGGAGTTACAGACATTACTGATAATAACCAAGGCACACATTTCACCTTCCAGAATACACAATGCTGGGTTCTTGGTAAAGCTATTAAATAGAAATTTCATGTCTCTAATAGGTTCCAGGTAGCCAGTTTAGTTGAGAGAAACAATGGTCTTCTCAATTTCTTTTCGAATTTCAGTCCAGCAAGTGGATCTCTGAATAGGTCTCTATCTTGTCCTGTGCCTTAGTCTATTTTAATAAGTTTGGGATCTTCCCTATCCCATAAGGGCTGGAGGCCAGATCGACAGTGCATATTCTTCTGTGATCATTAACCATAGATTGTCCCATGAGCCAGGCAACTGCTCATCTTATACGATACTCATTTGAGCCTAAACTTCCACCCAAAAAGAAAACAAAAACCAAAACCCATCAAATGCAGCTGTGCACTGTTCTGTTGACTATTGGTATTATCACTACTGATCTGGGTGCTTTCAGTGGTCTGCAAACCAGAGGCCCAAACCCTTTGAATAAGCCATTGCTTCAACCGGACATAAATGCTGAGGTCCACATGCCATCAAGCTTGGATAATGCAAGCCTTACAATCCAAAGATCTTGCCAGTTTGCCTATCACCAATCACACAACAACTGAGGCAAAGGACCCACAATAACTGGCCAAATTGGAGGACCTGCCTACAGGCTAATTCAGGAGCTCCAACTTCTTAGCCTCATTATAGCTCCCTAGAGCCATAAACACAACATGCACATCCACTCAAGTGGATATCCTCTTTAAAAGGACACCCTAGTCCTACTTTCCAGGCATCACTGCTCTAGCCCAAGAGCTCACACTGAAGATGACATTGCCTCCAGTGACATTACCCAGCCAAGATCTCGCTGTTGAAGATGACTTTGCCCCCTGTGCCAGAGACTATTTCACTCCAGATATCAAAACCTCTGCCCTAGCAACACCCATGGCATAAAGTGGACACATCACATTTGTTTGCTTTTCTTCCTTCAGTATTGGGGATTCTGTTTCCTAAGCTCTGCTTAGGAAATGATCAGCTGCTTGGTCCACAATCCTGGTATACTCTTTGCTCTCTGCCAACACATACATCTCTGTACTCCCCTGCTTAAAGGGAAATCTCATCATGCCTGAATAATAATAACACCCACATTTTAAACATTCCCTCTCTATTATTTTTCAAAATTGTTTTAGCAATTCTGGGTCCTTTACTTTCCATATGAATTTTAAAATAAGTATGTTTATATCTCCAAAAATCTTGCTGGGATTTTAATAGGATTTATGTTAACACTACATTCTGGGAAGAAGTGACATTTATGCCATGTTGGTTTTTTCAATCCATAATGCAGTATGTCTATCCATTTATTTAGATCTTTGTTGATATGTTTTATTAGTATTTTGTAATTTTTAGCATACAGATCTTACACGTTTTGTTAGATTTCTACGTAAGTATTTCAATCGTTGGAGTGATTGCAAGTGGGATTGTGTTTTTAATTTCAGTGTCCATATGTTTGTTGTTAGTATATAGAAATGCCATTATTTTTTGTGTATTGATCTTCTATCCTACAACTTTGCTGAATTCACTTATTAGGTTTAGGAGTATTGTTGTAGATTCCTTAGAACTTTCCAAGCAGACTTTTATGGACTGAATTGTATTCCCTCAAAACTCATATGTTGAAGGCCTAACTCCCAAACTTTAGAATGTGGCTGTATTTGGAGATAGGGCCTTTAAAGAGGTAATTAGGTTAAAATGAGGCTCTTAGAGTGGGCCCTCATCCAATCTGACTTGTAAAAAGAAGAGATTAGGGCAGACAGAGAGAAGCATACCAGGGATGTGTGTGTACTGAGGAAGGCCATGTGAGGACACATAGAGAAGGTGACCATCTGCAAGCAAAGGAGCGAGGCCTCAGGAGAAACCAGCCCTGCTGATACCTTATCTTGGACTTCCAGCTTCCAGAACAGTGAGAAAATAAATTTCTGTTGTTTAAGCTACCCACTCTGTGGCATTTTGTTATGGTAGCTATAGCCTATGTATTAATTAATACATTATGCCATCTGAAAATGGGGACAGTTTTATTTCTTCCACTCCAATCTGTATGCATATCATTTCCTGTCTTACCTTATTGCAGTGGCTAGAATTCAAGTTAGAATAACAGTGGTATGATCTGAAATCCATAGTTTATTCCTGTTTTTAGTGGGACAGCATTCATTCTTCCACCATTAAGACTGATGTTGCTTGTAGGGTTTTGTTTGTTTGTTTGTTTATTTGTTTTGTAGTTCTTTATTGGTTTGAGGAACTGCCCTTCTATTTCTATCTGGGTTTTGTTTTTTTAAAATCATGATTGGGTGTTGGAAAATACTTTGTAAATATCCTTTTATTCTTTATTTGTTAGATGCTTCATGGGTTTGACATTTATCATTTCTGGGGTTTGGTCATGAGATGTACAGAGAGAAAGATGGAGAATAATGGGATGCCAGATTACTGTGATAAAGTCTACCAGTGATAGTGCACAGCCAGGAACAACTTTAGAAATTAGTTGGAAGAAATTGGCAATTGCCACAGCATGAACTGAAGCTGGCATCGGGTAATAAATGAGTCTGAGGTGAATGGTGGGGCCCAGATGAACCACAATCAGCCTTCCCCTGCTCCGCCCCCACCCTCCGGTGTCAGTAATCTTGGGGTTATCCTTGGCTTCAGGCTAGAAATTTTATAGACTTTATTTTACATGTATAAAATGTCCATTTAAAAATAACAATGATGGGGGGGTGGCTATTTTTTTTTTTTTTTCTCTTCTCTTGGACTAAAATCTTGATTCCCAGTTGAAAAAGTAAAGGTAAGATGTCCACGAGAGCCTTATTCAAGAGCTCGGCATGTATTCAGAGAAGTGAAATGAGTACTTGTTGCTACCAGTCATGTCTGGGATTATGAAAGGGCTAAGAAGTGCCTTGTAAAATAAATGAATTCAGTTAAAAATATACTTTAGCACAGTAAACCGAATTGGTTTAGGTCTCATCATGAGGGCTCCACCCTCATGACTTCATCTAAACCTAATTACCTCCCCAAAGCTTCACCTTCTAATACCATCTCATTGGGAGTTCAACATATGAATTCTGGAGGACACTGACATTCAATCCATAACATTCTGCCCTGGGTCCCCCCAGACTCATGTCCTTCTCACATACAAAATAAATTTATTCCATCTCAGCACCCCCAAAGATCTTAATGCATTCCAACATCAACTCTCAATTTTAAGGTCTAAAGTCTCATCTAAATACCATCTAAATTAGATATGGTTGAGACTCAAAGTATGATTTATTGTGAGGAAAAATTCCATTACAGCTGAAAATCTGTGAAACTTGACAAGTTATGTTCTTCCAAAATACAATAATAGGATAGACATTCCAATTCCAAAAGGGAAAAGCCAAAAGGAAGAAAGGGGTGATGGGTCCCAAGCAAGTCTAAAATCTAGCAAGGCAAATACCATTAGATCTTAAGTCTCAAGAATAATCCTCTTTGATTTGATGCTCTGATTTCCAGGCCCACTGGGGCAATAATCCTGCCCTTGTGGACCTGCCAGATGGAAGTTGCACCATGTGGCTCTGCCAGGAGGGGGTCACAAACATACCCCTTGTGGCTCTGGGCAGTCACAGTCTGGCCTGTTGAAACTAAAGTGTTAGCACCCATGTGAAACTGAGGTGGCAGCCCCGATCATCTCTGAGTCACCCTTGGGGTTATTCTTTCCTCATCTTGAAGAATAGCACGTTTTCAGCTGAATAGCTATATAGTCCAGTCCCATTGGACCTAAGAAGTCCAAAAGCCTCCCTTCATTTTATCCCATCTCTATCCTTTTTGTTTCAACATGGCAGTGTTTTTGCTGGGGTGGCTGATTAGATACGTAGTTCACCCTCATATTAATCTTATCAAGTACTTGCTTGGCCACACCCTTGGTGTTCTCTTCCAAACATTCTGTTATGGGTTGAATTGTGTCCACCAAAGATTCATGTATAATCCCCATTGTAACAATGTTGAGGGTGGGAAATCCTATTATGGTAATTGAAAGGTGGGGCCTTTAAGAGGACATTAGATTGTGAGGACCATGCCCCAATGAATGGATTAATCCACTCATCATGTAGTAGTAATAAGTTGATGGCTTAATGGGTGGTAATGGGTGTGGTTCTGATGGCTTTATAAGGAGAGCATGTGAACAGGTTGGCTCTTTCTTGCTCAAGCCATTTTTGCCATGTGACATCTTGCATCATTGTAGGGAGTCACCACCCATCCGTCAGGCCCTCAACCAGATGTGTTCGCTGGACTTTGGACTTCCCAGCCTCTGAAATTGTAAGAAATAAATCTTATTTTTTAATAAATTACTCAGTTTCAGATATTCTGTTATAAGCAACAGAAATGGACTAATATACATTCTCTCTTCATTTTTTGCCATATGGACAGGCAAAGAATGTTCTAAATGTTTAAGTTCTGGTTCCTTTTTGCTTAACAATTACTTTTTCAATTCATTTATCACTTCTCACATTTTACTATAAGCAATTGGGAGGACCCAAGATGCTGCTTGCACATTTTTTGGTATTTGTTACAGCAGCACCCCATCCCTCATACCAGTTTCTGTCTTATTCAGCTCAGACTGCTATAACAAAATTCCAAAGACTTGGTGACTTAAACAATAAACATTTATTTCTCACAGTTCTGGAGCCTGGAAGTCTTATATCAGGGTCCCAGTATGGTCAGGATCTGGCACGAGCCCTCTTCCTGGTTTGCAGATGTCTGCCTTCCTGCTGTGTGCTCTTCCTCTTCTTTGTTTTTTAATGTTTATTTGTACATATTTATGGCGTACAGTATGTTGTTTCAATACATGCACATACTATACACTGATTCACTTAGGGTAGATAGCATTGTTTTGTCTATTAATCCACCATTTTCCTGCCACTCCCAGACTCTGGTAACCATTATTCTACTCTACTTCTTCATTGTTGATTTTTGCATATGGTGAGAGAGAGGGGTCTAGATTCATTCTTTTGCACATGAATATTCAGTTTTCCCAGCACCATTTACTGAAGAGGTTGTCTTTTCCCCAATATGTATTCATGGCACCTCTGTGAAAGATCAGTTAGCTGTAAGTGTGTGAATTTATTTCTGGGCTCTCTACTCTGTTCCATCTGTCTATGTGTCTATTTTTATTCCACTATCATGTAGTTTTGGTTACTATAGCTTTATAGTATGATTTGCTGTGAAGTAGTGTGATGCCTCCAGCTTTGTTCTTTTTTTTTTTTTTTTCAGGATTCCTTTGGCTATTTGGGGTCTTTTTTGGTTCCATATAAATTTTAGGATTGTTTTTTCTATTTTTGTGAAGAATGTCATTGGTATTTTGATGGAGATTGCATTAAATCTGTAGATCACTTTCAGTAGAATAGCCATTCTAACTATATTAATTCTCCCAATCCATGAACATGGAATATCTTTCCATTTATTTATATCCTCTCCAATTTATTTCTTCAGAGTTTTATAGTTTTCATTGTAGATGTCTTTTGCCTCTTTGGTTAAGTTTATTCCTAGGTATTTAATTTTTTTATAGTTATTGTAAAAGGAATTGTTTTTTGATTTCTCTTTCAGATAGTTCACTATGAACATATAGAAATGCTACTGCCATACATATGTTGATTTTATATCGTGCAACTTTACTAAATTCATTTATTAGTTCTAACAATTTTTTGGTGGAATTTAGGGTTTTCTATATATAAGATCATGTTGTCTGCAAACAGGGACAGTTTGACTTCCTCCTTTCCAATTCAATGCCTTTTCTTTCCTTCTCTTGTTGAATTGCTCTGGCTAGGACTTCCAGTACTGTGTTGAATAAAAATGGTGAAAGTGAGCATGCTTGTCTTGTTTCTGATCTAAGAGGGAAAGCTTTCAGCTTTTCCCCATTCGATATGATGTTAGCTATGGGTTTGTCGGATATGGCCTTTATCATATTGAGGTGCATACCTTCAATACCTAGTCTGTTAAGAGTTTTTATCATGAAGGAATGTTGAATTTTGTCAAATGCTTTTTCTGCATCAATTAAAATGATCATATGATTTTTGTTGTTATTTCTGTTAATGTGGTATATCACATTTATTGATTTCCATATGTTAAACCATCCTGGGCTTTTCTTTAATGGAAGTCTTTTTATTACTGATTCAATTTTCTCACTTTGTTATTGGTCTGTTCAGATTTTCTATTTCTTTGTAATCCAATCTTGGTAGGTTGTATTTGTCCAGGAATTTATCCATTGCTTCTATGTTATTAAATTTGTTGGCAGGTATTTTTTCATAACAGACTCATGATTCGTTGTATTTCTGTGGCATCAACTGTAATATCTCCTTTGTAATTTAAAATTTTATTTAATTTAGTCTTCTCTCTTTTTTCTTGGTTAATCCAGCTAAGAGTTAGTCAATTTTGTTCTTTTAAAAAAACCAATTCTTTGCTTAGTCAAACTTTTCTACTGTTTTTTGTTTGTTTGTGTCTATTTCATTTATTTCTGCTCTGAGCTTTTTTATTCTGCCAATTAGGGGGTAGTCTGTTGTTTTTCTAGTTCCTTTAGGTGCAATGTTACATTGTTTATTAGAAATCTTTCCCTTTTTTTGATATAGGCATTTATTGCTGTAAACTTTCCTCTAAGAACTGCTTTTGCTATGTTTCATAGGTTTTGGTATGATGTGTCTCCATTTTTGCTTCTCTCAATAAATTTTTATTTATTTTTTTAAATGTTATTTATATTTAGTTTTGTGGAGTACAGTGTGTTGTTTCAATACATGCATATATTTCACAATGATTCACTTAGGGTAAATAGTATAGTTTTGTACCTTATTAGTCCACCACTTCTCCCCAAACTCCACTTCCCTCCCCTCCCAGTCTCTGGTAACAATTATTCTACTCTCTATTTCTATGAGCCACTTTTTTTTGTCTTTTTTTTAAGATTCCACATGAGTGTCTCAAGGATCTTTTTAAATTTCCCTTTTAATTTCTTCATTAACCCATTGGTTGCTGAGGAGCATATTATTTAATTTCCATGTATTTATATAGTTTCTGAAAGTTTTTTCTTGTTGATTTCTAGTTTTATGACATTTTGGTCAGAAAAGATACTTGATATGATCTCTATCTTTTTCAATTTGTGTAGACCTGATTTGTGGCCTAATATATGATCTATCCTAGAGAATGTTCCATGTGCAGCTAAGAAATATGTGTATTCTGTAGGTGTTGGATGGAATGTTCCATAAATGTCTGTAAGGTGTATTTGGTCTATGGTGTAGTTTAAGTCTAATGTTTCTATGTAGATGACCTGTCCATTGTTGAAGGTTGGGTATTGAAGTCCCCTACTATTACTGAATTGCAATCTGTCTCTCCCCTTAGGTCTAATAATATTTGCTTTATTTATCTGGGTGTTCTGGTGTTGGGAGCATACATATTAACAATTGTTATATCTTCTTGTTGAATTGATCCCTTTATCATTATATAATGGCCTTCTTTGTCTCTTTTTTCCAATTTTTTATTTAAAACATATTTTATTTGATATAAGGATGGCTCTCGCACCCACTTTTGGTTTTCATTTGCATGGAATATCTTTTTTCAATGCTTCACTTTCAGTCTATGTTTATCTTTAATAGTTAGGTGAGTCTCTTATAGGCAGCATATCACTGGGTATTTTTTTTTAATCCATTCTGTTGTCACTCTATGTCTTTTAATTGGCTAGTTTAATCTGTTTACATTCAAGATTACTACTGATATATAAGAAGTTATTCCTGCCACTTTGTTAATTTTTTTCCTCTGGTTTTTTTGTAGATCTTTAGTTTTTTCTTTTTCTCTTGTTATTTATCACCACAGATTGGTGATTTTCTGTGGTATTAACCTTTGCTTGCTTTCTCTCTCCTACTTGTGTATCTGCTGTAAGGTGTGTGTGTGTGTGTGTGTGTGTGCACGCATGCGCATGTGCGTGTGGTAACCTTAATAAGGTTAAGCTAATGTAAAGAGTCTTGTGGTTATAATAAGCTATCTTAAACTGATACAATTTAACTTTTGTTGCATCAAAATACTCTAGAACTGCCCCCCAACACACACTTTATATTTTTGTTGCCTTAATTTTACATTTGAATTTATTGTATATTCCTTAGCCACTAGTTGTAGCTGCTGTTGTATTTTGACCATTTTGCCTTTGAACCTTTATACTAGAGGATTGAAGGATTTACATAGCACTGTTTCTTCACAGGGGTATTCTGAGTTTGATTATAAATTTACCATATCTGGTGAGTTGTGTACTTTTTGTTGTCTTCATGATAGTAATTATTGTTTAATTTCCAATTGTAACACTCCCCTAAGCATTTATTGTAAGCCTTACCTAGTAGTGATGAATACTCTCAGCTTCTGCTTTTCAATGAAGGTCTTTATTTCTCCCTTGTTTCCAAATGATAACTTTGCTGAATAAAGTATTCTTGGTTGACAGTTTTTTTCTTTCAGCACCTTGAATATATATTCCCATTCTCTCTTTGTGTGCAAGGTTTCTGTTGAGAAATCTGTTGGTAGTCTTATGGGGATTTCCTTATATATGACTTGATGCTTTTATCTTGCACTTTTTAGAATTCTCTCTTTGTCTTTGACTTTTCACAGTTTGATTATGATGTGCCTCAGACAGGATAATTTTTGGTTGAGTCCAGCTGGAGACCTTTGAGCTTCTTGAACATGAATGTCCATATCTCTCCCAATATTTGGGAAGTCTTCATCAATTATTTCATTAAATAGGGTTTTTGTGCCTTTCTCCATCTCTTCTTCCTCTGGAACACATATTATTCAAACATTTGTTCACTTAATGGTGTCCCATATATCTCATAGGCTTTCTTCATTCTTATTTCTTTTTTTCCCTGCTCACTGGGCTATTTCAAAAGATATGTCTTCAAGTTCAAAATTTTTTTCTTCTAACTGATCTAGTCTTGTTGGAGCTTTCAGTTGTATTTTTTATTTATTCCTTGAATTCTTCAGCTCCAAGATTTCTGTTTGGTTCTTTTTAATGATATCTATCTCTTTGATGAATTTCTCATTCAGATCATGAGTTGTTTTCCTGGTTTCATTGAACTGTTTGTTTGTATTCTCTTGTATCTCATTGAGTTTTCTTAAGATTGCTATTTGAAATTCCTTTACAGGCATTCTGTAACTGTCCTTTGCTTTGGCATCTGTTACCAGAGACTTATTTATTGTGTTCCTTTGGGGGTGTCATGTTCCCTTGTTTTTTCATGTTTCTTTTGTCCTTATGTTGATATATGTACATCTAATTGAGTAGTTGCTTTTTCCAGTTTTATGGAGTGGATTATGTAGGAATGACTTTTTCCTGTAGGGGGATTCTGGAGTGTCTGTTGGATATTTTGTGTTAGCTTTGGTTTTGGGTGGACTCAGTAGACTCCGTGAAGTTTCTTTGGTTGTAATCCTCTTCAGCAATGGCTTAGGAGTTTTTGCTAACACTGGCACAGTTTCGTTGTGTTGGAGATTCTGGACTGGTTGTTGGGCTAGGCTTCTGCAAGGGCAGAGAACTAACCAGCTGTTAGGTGGTCTCTCTGAAGCTCGGAGTCTATGCCTGACCAACCATCAGGCAAGGAATGGATGCATGTCTCTCAGGTTGTCTCTCCCAGGGAGTGGTGCACTGTCTGACTAGCTTTTAGGCTGGAAACAGGTAAGTCTGAATGTAGGGTGTGGGGGTCAAGTGGCTCTGCAAAGGGCTATCAAAGGAGTGGATGTTACTGCCTGGCCAGGAACTGGCATGTACAGGCACAGCAGAGCCAGCTGGCTCTAAGGAGGCCTGCCAGAGGAGGCAAAGCCACCACCCATTCTGCTATCAAGCAGGGAGCAGGTGTGCACAGCTGCAGCAGAGCCTGGAAGCTTTGTGGAAGTCTGCTGGATCAGCTGTTGAGCTCAGAGCATACCTGTAAATGTGCAACAGGGCCCAGCCACTTTGTGGAGGGCTGCTGGGTAGAGGTAGAACCACTGTTCGACCTGCTGTTCAGAAGAGAGCAGGCATGCACCAGTGTGGAAAGGCCCAGCAGTTCCATGGAGGGCTTCTGTATCAGCAGTAGAGCCTGGAGCAAGACTGCAAGGGCATAGCAAGTCCCAGCAGCTCTAGAGTGGCCCACCAGTTGGAGGCAAGGCTGCTGTTTAGTTTGCTGTTAGGCAAAGAGTAGGCCTACGCTGGACCAGCAGGGCCCAGCAGCTTTGTAGAAGCCTGCCATGGAGGGTCAAAGCCACTGCCTGATCCACTGTCACTCAGGGAACAGGTGTACACTAGTGCGGCAGAGTCTGGCAGCTCTGTAGGGGTCCACCTGATCAGCTGTTGAGCCTAGAGCAAGCCCACTAAGGGTGAAGTCAGGCCCAGCCCTGGCATAGGAAAGCAAAGTCCCTGCCTGATCTGCAGGTGGTCAGGCATACATCAGTGCAGCAGACCCCGGAGGCTATGTGGAATGCTGTAGGGGGAGGTAGAGCTACCATCAGACTGTCTATTGGTTGGTGCAGGCACCTCTGGGCCCAGCAGGCCTGCAGGTGTGCAGGGTGGGTACATATGAATGTGGTGGACCACTGCTATTGACAGCTTTCCTGCTGAGCAAGTCTGCCTGCTCACCTGAAGGTGGGGGGTACCATGTGAGTTCAGACACTTGGGTCTCAGTCTTTCTGTCTGGCCTAGGCTCCAGGCAGCTAGAGTCATGGTCCTGTAGATGCCCATGTGAACATGGTAGAATGAAAGGGCCTCAGGATGGAGAGAGTCTGCTTTCACTGGCCCCCAGGGAAGGGCACACACTAACTCTAGCCACAGGTTCAGTTTCAAGATAGTGCTGTGTCATAGCCACTTAGACTGGGTGGGGGGTGGGGGTGGGGTTGCTCTCTGATAGAGTTTGGAAGTGTTGTCCCCCAAAACTCATGTGGAAATCTGATGTGAAATGTGACAGTGTTGGGAGCTGTTTGATTCATAGGGGCAGATCCCTCATGAATGGATTAATGCTCTCCCCGGGGGGTGGGGGTAGTGAGTGAGTTCTCACTCAATTAGTTCAAGGCCCTGGCATTCTCTCTCTCTCTTTTCCTCTCGCCATGTGATCTGCTTGTACCCACTGGCTGCCTGCCACTTTCTGCCATGAGGAGAAGCAGCCTGAGGCTCACGCCAGATGCAGCTGTCCCAGAATCATAAGCCAAATAAACCTCTGTTCTTTATAATTTACCCAGTCTCAGGTATTCTGTTATAGCAACACAGAAAACAAACTAATACACTCTCCCTGGAATTCTACTGTGAAGCCACAAAGCTGCACATACTCCCAGCTACTCTCCAACTGGGTTTGGGGCCTGAGGGGACTAGGGGGCTGTCTTGTGCCAGGGATTACAGGCATTTGTGGCAGGAGTGGAAACAGTTGGGGTTTTTCCAGCTTACCTTCTCTCTGCCTACTCCAAGCTGGTCCCTATGGTGAGGCAGATTTGGATGCCTTACCCTGCTCTCTATGGTGCTATCCCTGTCTTCCACACTCCACAGGGATTTTGTCACTCCCCTGGTGCTCTGCAGTGTATTTCTTCAGTTGTTTCAGTCAAAATAAAGTTGTTTGTTGCTTTGGTCTATTTTTCTTGGGGTGGGAGTTGGCGGGGGCAGGGGCACAAACACCAGACAACTCTAGTTGGCCTCTTGCTCTGCCCTCTTGGTCTTTTCCTTTTTCTCTGATTGTATAATTTTGTATACCCCATATTTGAGCTCACTGATTCTTTCCTCTGATCAAGTCTGCTGTTAGAGCTTTCTATTGAGTTTTTCAGTTCAGATAACATACTCTTTATTTCTAGAACTTCTATTTTGTTTTTTTAAATTGAGTCTATTTCTTTGTCAATTTTCTTGTTCTGCTCCTGGATTGTTTTCCAAATATCATTTAATTTTCCATTTGTATTTTCTTGTGACTCCCTGAACATCTTTCAGAGAATTCTGAATTCTCTGTCAGACACTTCAAAAATCTGCTGTTCTACTGGGTTTATTTCTGGTGTTTTGTTGTTTTCCTTTGGTGGCGTCATATCACTCTGTTCTTTCTCAATCTTTGTGTCTTTACGTTGCTGCCTGGGTATTTTAGGAGTCAACTACTGCTTCCAGGTTTTATAGGTGTTCTTTGGTGGTATTAGACCTTTCCTGCTCAGTGTCAGAATTTTGTTTCTGGTCTGCATTTTTTTCCTTTCTATGATGAATTAATAGCAACCATCACCACTTAAGCATTGCTGGAACTAATTTGCTGTTCTGTGGTTAATTCCCAGACTGGGGGATACTTCCTCCAGGGACTGGAACTTGAACTCTGTGCCTGAGCTAAATTGCTGCCTTACTGTTGTTTCTCCAACTGGGAAGAACATTTTGTGCAGACTGGATTTTAAATGTTGGCATTTTAGTCACTTCCAGGTCATGTGGGGTCACTACAAACACCACTGTGCTGTGTGGAAATTCCAGCCCAGGACTGAGTCTTTTCCAAAGACTGTGTCCCCTGCAGTTTTCTCACACTGAATGGTCACCACTGTGTGGCACATGATGATTGGAAGGCAGACCAATTGCCTACACTGCTCCCTGATGCACCCTGGTGGATCGGATACCCCTCTGCACTGCAGACATTTCCCATGGGGTAGGATCTCCATGAGTTCCCTGCAAAGAATCTCTGACCTCTGGGTGATTTCTTCCTGCCATTGGCTGTGGCCTCTCTCTCCTGTGTGGGCACAGGGGAAGATTGCAAGTGGTTTTGCCAGCCTGGTAGATAGGATGGTGTACTTTGGATTGATTTTTTTTTTTTTTTTTTTTGCCAGTGGTCACAGCACCTTTTTTCCTACAGTCCCCAAGTAGCTTCACACAAAGGGCACTGCTGTGGCTTTGCCATCTTTAGGTAGCTGCTCTGTGTGCTGGTAGTTGCTTTGTGAGTGGCTGGGGCTGGGTCTGATCAGGGTAATTCCTTCTCCTTCTCACTGAAGCTTTCCATGTCTTCTTGGACTCAGTGGGTCTCTCTTCCTTTTCCCCCAAGTTCCAGTGAGTACAGGATGACAGTTTTTGTGTTTTAATAGTTGTAAGTTTATCAGTTGTGGAAGGAAGCAATGCCAGGATCGGCTATTCCTCCATCCTGGTGACATCACTTCCCTCCCTTCCTCTTCTTACAAGGGCACTAATCTCACCATGAAAGCTCCACCCTCATGACTTCATCTAAACCTCTCAAGTGCCCAACCTCCAAGAACCACTTTGGGAATTAAGGGTTCAACATGTGAATTTTTAGAGGACACAAAAGTTTGGTCCACAATATTCCATCTTTAATATTATCCCCCTCAAAATTAATCAAGACTTCTCAAAGAAATGACTACTTCCAGGAATACTGCAAGAGAATTAAAAAGTGATTTTGGGACAGCTTGGGCCAGGAAGCAATGATTCATTAACAAAATAGAATATTTTTAAAAACACACAGTAGCCAGATTAAAGGGATTCTCATTGGCATGAGCTGTGATCGTTTCAGCATAAAAATAAATTGCAATTTTAGTGCAAAGTTCAGTAAACTATGGCTTGCAGGCCAAATCTTGCCCACGACTTGTTTTTGTAAATAAATTTTTAATGGAATACAGCCATACTTATTCATTTATGTATTGTCTATGGCTGCTTTTGTCCTTTAACAGCAGAGCTGAGCAGTTGCGACAGAGATCTTACGGCCCATAACACCTAAAATATTTACTATATAGCACTTTACAGAAAGTTTGCTGATCTTGGTCAAGTGGGTTTAAAGACTGAATTAAGAAATACTGGAGTTTATAAATAATACTCAAAAAGATGAAGTCATCTGCATGCTGAAGTATTTAGGTTCAATGATCATAATGTTTATAACTTACTTTGAAATAGCTCAACAAAAACATATAGTTAAGTAAATATGGCAGAATGTTAACAAGTAGTAAATATAAGTGATAAGTATGTCAGTTTTTCTATAATTAAAAACTGTTCTTACTGGCAAGCCAGCAAAAAATAAATGAAAAAACACTTAAAAAAATATTTTCTCTGTTTGGAAATTTTAATCATAAAAAGTTAGGAAATGAATATACATATTCATTTTCAGAGACACAGAAGTGACTTTGAAGGTTTATGTATGACCAATATTATAATAATTTGAGAATCAAAGAGAATAAGAACTGGCGTGGATTGAAATACATTGAATAAATAAAAATCAAGTCCATAATGATGCTTCTTAAAAAAGATAAGCAGAAAAATCTTATATGTCATCATTTGTATGACATTGCAGAATAAGTATAAAACTTTACATGAATTTAAAATAAGCTAACACGAAACAGTGCTATATATTGTTTAAGGATAAATAAATATGTAGGTAAATTAGTGCCTGGGGATACATGCCAAATTAACACTAGTTGATATTTCAGGTGAGGAAGAATATGTGACTAAAGATTCAGACAAGGGAAAATTTAAAGCTATCTGTAACATTCTCTTTTAATTACATATTTAAATACAACATAAGGAGCTATTAGAGTTGATGGCCAGAACACAGTAAGCCAGATCCCTCTTTTGCATAGTGGGCCAAATGAATCAGAACTAAGTAAGCTTGCATGCTTCTTTTGCATATATAAACCAAAATGGGAACCTTGGCCAGAATGCTGGCTATATAATTCCTCTCAGTCCTGGTATAGCACACTTTTGTTTTGTATCGAAGGCAGCATCTTCCTGGTTTACAAACTGTTTGCCAAATAAAGTCTCTCTTTATCTCCAAATTCCTTTTCAGTGAAACTTTGTTAACAATAGAAATATATTTTTTATTGTCCTTTGTACTTTTCAGCAATTACAAATGGAATTGTTTTCAATAAAATTAAAAAGAAATAAGAGGGATAGGAATTAAAGTACCTGTATAATAATAATAGAAAAAAAAACTTGGAGAAATTTACCATACTCACTACGTAGGAGAGTTAATTTACTTAAAGTTTAAATTTTATTCAGTCAAATCACATTTTCTCATTTGAGGCAGAAGTAGCATTTTCCATGGGGAACAAGTTTGGCTGTCTTGTTCTGGGAGTCATTCCTGAAAGTCCAGGCTAGCTCTCATTTCTATAGTTATTATTTGGGCAATTTCGTTAGACCCTAATTCTCTGGATTATAACATTTACTGCTTAAATATTTAAAGCATTTTGTTTCCTGAAATTGAACTCTGACTTACAAAAGTATTTGGTACCAGAATTGATTGCAAGTAATAGATAATAAAAATGGGTATCTGGGATTGTTTACAGACATGTTTAAAGGTAGCAATATCCAGTTAACATGGGAAAATGGAACACTAGTATTTCATCGCATGCAGTGGCAAAATAATAACATTCATAAAGTGCTTAAGGTTTTGGCAAACTGAGTGTTGGAATACAGTCCTCCCTGGATTTCTTGGTGTTTCTGTACTGTCTGGACCTTCTGAGCAATGAAAATTGACACACTATAAAGATAGATATTGTCTCCTCTCCCCTAGAGCCATATTGCTCCTATTAAGATGGTCTAGTGACAACTTTTTATCTTTCCTGGAGCAGTTGCTTGTATTCTGGCCTAGAGACCTCTCCCGCTTCCTTGAAGAAAGAATTTATTTACATTCCAGAGTAAAAGATAAGGTCTCTCTCCCCCTCTCTCTGAAGAGGGAGATGAACTAGCAGCCCCCATATAGGCCTTGAGTTTCATGAGTTTGGAGCTCCTGTCCTGTGGTGCAAAGTCCTGCACGTGCAAGGCACCTCTTTGCACTCCCCAGTGGGGAAATGGGGCATGTGGAAACCAATGCATATTGTTTTGTACATAAAACATTTCTTTTTTTTTTTTTTTCCTTTTTGCCTTTTTTCGTGTCCGGCAACGGATCGCAACCCTCAGTGTCGCGCCCGTACCGGACCGGGACCGGCAACGGGATCGCAACCCTCAGTGTTGCACCCGCACCTCGCTCAGCCAGTGAGCGGGAACCGGTCTGTATGTGGGATCCGAACCCGTGGCGGGAGCTCTGCCGCGCTCTCAAGCGGCGCACTGTAGCAGTGCGCCACCGGGCCAGCCCCATAAAACATTTCTTGATCCAGAAGTCTTGTGCTCCTGCTGGTATGTGTATATAACTGTGGCAGGCTAATTTATTAGTTTGTAGGTAGAGTAACGTTTCAGACCCTTCGTAGTTTGAGTTTTAACACTAAGTGGCTTCCGTATAATACATAATAGTGGGAATGAGGAGTAAGGACTACAAAGTAGGTTGGCTGATTCTGACTGCACTGGTGAACTCACAAAAGAAAATAAGAGTCCTTACAGTGACCTAAATAGTTTAAAATGAGGTACAAGCTATTCTTAATCTACCTCTTTGGCCTCATCACTTACTAGTCGTCCTAGTGCCTCCCTCATTCCAGCCATGTTGGCCTTTGTGTCAGAAGAAAATTAATTTGGCATTGGATTTATCGTTCTTTTTGTTTTCAGCATGTCATATTAGTTCATCCCCAAACTCTCTTAGAAAACCGATAGAACATATTATTTAATCTATGAGTATGTGTTTCTTGTGTGGACAATTCCCCTGGGCGTTAGTCCTCCTGCTCCAAAATTGTATTTTCTGTGTCTGCTTTACTTCTGTTTTCCTAGGATTTCCTTTGTAATTTTTGGTGGGTGATGCCATTTCCTGGATCCCACGTATTCCTCTTTCTTGGTTTATTTTTGTTGTGACTCATGCCTTCAGTACATTCCTGTAAAAAACATTAATGGAAAGAAATACATCAAGAACTTAAATGTTTAAAGATGTCCTAGCTTCACATTTTTTTGTTAGTTTGGCTGGGCACAGAATTTCTAGCTTGGTAAATATCACGCCTCAAAATTGTGAAGATACTGCTCCAATATTTTCTAGCTTTCAGTGTTTCTACTTAGAAATCTGATGTAATTTTGATTTCCTTTCCTTTATATGTGATTTTTCTTTCTTTCTGGAAGTTCTAAGTATCTTTTCTTACTTCAGAATTTTAAAGTGCTGTGATCATAGGTCTTGGTGTGCGTCTACTTTCATTCACTGTGTTGGGTAATGGATGAGCCCCTTCAATCTTTAAATGATTCTTCTTCAGTTCTTACAAATTGTTCTTATAATTTCTTTGGTCAAATTCTACCATTTTCTCAAACTACTCTCTTTTTGTGGCAGCTATAACTCAGACTTTTATTTCCTAAAAAAATTCTCTAATTTTACAATCATTCTTTTTCATTCTCCTCTATGTACCTCCTCCTGCAGTTTTAGGGATATTTTTACATTATTTTTTAACCTCTCCGTTGGGTATTTTATTGTTTTTCAACATTGTCTTGATGTTCAATAACTCTTTTCATTCTTCTAATATTTTCAACAGGATCATGGACGCAATGTATTTTTATATTCTCTGACAATATTATAAATTTTTAAGTTTTCGTCCTTCCCTGTATTTTTACTCCATATTTATTTTGTTGTTCATTTTTCTTATCTTTCAAACACCTAGTGATCCATAGCTGTCCATTTATACATAAAAGTAAGGTACTAAAACAGCTGATTTGAAGCTCTGTGTACTTGAGCAGATTGTGGTAGGGTTGTGACTTAAGCCCTCTCATTTTATTTGGACAATATCAAATGTCGGTATCTGTAGGCATTTTTTTTGTTGTTGTTAAATAGTTTTCTTAGAGATGAAATATGCAAACTTCACCAAAATGAGTCTTAATAAAGTAACAAAATGGAAGAAGACAAATGGAGAAATAAAACCTCGTAAGATGGTGTGAATGGCCAACATCTTAGGGGAGGGACTGGGGGAGAAGCTGGTGCTGTGAATATATTGAACTCACTGCTATTTCCTGTACAGGATAAAAAACCATGGTGTCCATGGAGTTTGAAACATATAGTATCAAAGAGGAAAATAGAAATTTATAGTGTGATTATAAATGAACCATAACCTGTTGGACAGTCTTCATCATTAACCATAATATTTTTTTTCCTGATACATCTAATCTTCTTTGGGCCAGTGATAGGAAACACAGGAAAAAAATCTTCATGACCTTGAGTTGGGCAAAGAGTTCTTAGATATAACACCAACAGCACTATCTATAAAATAAACTGATAAACTGGACTACATAAAAATTAAATACCTTTGTGCAACAAAAGATAGTTAAGAGAATAAAAAGACAAACTAGACTGGGAAAAAACATTTGCAAACACAAATCCAACAAAGAGCTGTATCCAGAATATACAAAGAACTCTTCAAAACTCAACAGTATAAAAACAAAAAGCCCAATAAACATACATAAAAATAACAAACACTTCACCAAAGAAGACACATGGAAGTCAAATAAACACTTGAAAAAAATGGTGAACATCATTAGCCATGAGGGAAATGCAAATTAAAACCACAATGAGATACCACCAGACACCTATTAGAATGGCTAAAAACAAAACAACAGACAATACCAAGTCTGGTGAAGATATGTAACTGGGCCTCTCATACATTGATAGTGGGAATGTAAAAGGTACAGCCCTTTGGAAAACAGTTTGCCACTTTCTTATAAAGTTAAACATACACTTACCATACAACTCAACACTTCTGCTCATAGACATTTACCTAAAGAAATGAAAACGTTTGCCTGCACAAAAGTGCAAATAGTGTCTTCACTCATAATTGCCAAAACCTGCAAACAACCCAAATTTCTATCACCTGATGAAGGGATAAACTAATTGTGTTTCACACGTACAATGAAATACTACTCAACAATAAAAGTGAATGAACAACTGATACAATAAAATGGATGAGTCACAAGTGCGTTATGCTAACTGAATAAAGCCACAAAAAGGAACAAAAGTCTACCTATGGTATTAATTGTATTTACATGACATTCTGGAAACAGCAAAACTGTAGATGAGTTGTTGCTACAAGTTGGGAAGGGAACTGACTACCAGGGTCATGAGGGACTTTTTTGAGTAATAGAAATAGTCAATATCTTGAGTATGGTTATGGTTATACAACAGTATATATTTGTCAAAAACCATAGAACTATATACCTAAAAAGGGCAAATTTTACGCTGTATAAATTATACCTCAATAACCCCAAAATAAAAATCAAAAAATTCCCTCATCAACACAGATGCGAAAAAAAATTTTTTTTTTTTTTTTTTTTCAAAAGATGACCGGTAAGGGGATCTCAACCCTTAACTTGGTGTTGTCAGCACCACGCTCAGC
>NW_007729383.1:27206-35805 GCF_000696425.1 Galeopterus variegatus | reverse complement strand
GCGCCCGCACCTCGCTCAGCCAGTGAGCGGGAACCAGTCTGTATGTGGGATCCGAACCCTCGGCGGGAGCTCCGCTGCGCTCCCAAGCGGCGCACTATAGCAGTGCGCCACCGGGCCGGCCCCATAAAACATTTCTTGATCCAGAAGTCTTGTGCTCCTGCTGGTATGTGTATATAACTGTGGCAGGCTAATTTATTAGTTTGTAGGTAGAGTAACGTTTCAGACCCTTCGCAGTTTGAGTTTTAACACTAAGTGGCTTCCGTATAATACATAATAGTGGGAATGAGGAGTAAGGACTACAAAGTAGGTTGGCTGATTCTGACTGCACTGGTGAACTCACAAAAGAAAATAAGAGTCCTTACAGTGACCTAAATAGTTTAAAATGAGGTACAAGCTATTCTTAATCTACCTCTTTGGCCTCATCACTTACTAGTCGTCCTAGTGCCTCCCTCATTCCAGCCATGTTGGCCTTTGTGTCAGAAGAAAATTAATTTGGCATTGGATTTATCGTTCTTTTTGTTTTCAGCATGTCATATTAGTTCATCCCCAAACTCTCTTAGAAAACCGATAGAACATATTATTTAATCTATGAGTATGTGTTTCTTGTGTGGACAATTCCCCTGGGCGTTAGTCCTCCTGCTCCAAAATTGTATTTTCTGTGTCTGCTTTACTTCTGTTTTCCTAGGATTTCCTTTGTAATTTTTGGTGGGTGATGCCATTTCCTGGATCCCACGTATTCCTCTTTCTTGGTTTATTTTTGTTGTGACTCATGCCTTCAGTACATTCCTGTAAAAAACATTAATGGAAAGAAATACATCAAGAACTTAAATGTTTAAAGATGTCCTAGCTTCACATTTTTTTGTTAGTTTGGCTGGGCACAGAATTTCTAGCTTGGTAAATATCACGCCTCAAAATTGTGAAGATACTGCTCCAATATTTTCTAGCTTTCAGTGTTTCTACTTAGAAATCTGATGTAATTTTGATTTCCTTTCCTTTATATGTGATTTTTCTTTCTTTCTGGAAGTTCTAAGTATCTTTTCTTACTTCAGAATTTTAAAGTGCTGTGATCATAGGTCTTGGTGTGCGTCTACTTTCATTCACTGTGTTGGGTAATGGATGAGCCCCTTCAATCTTTAAATGATTCTTCTTCAGTTCTTACAAATTGTTCTTATAATTTCTTTGGTCAAATTCTACCATTTTCTCAAACTACTCTCTTTTTGTGGCAGCTATAACTCAGACTTTTATTTCCTAAAAAAATTCTCTAATTTTACAATCATTCTTTTTCATTCTCCTCTATGTACCTCCTCCTGCAGTTTTAGGGATATTTTTACATTATTTTTTAACCTCTCCGTTGGGTATTTTATTGTTTTTCAACATTGTCTTGATGTTCAATAACTCTTTTCATTCTTCTAATATTTTCAACAGGATCATGGACGCAATGTATTTTTATATTCTCTGACAATATTATAAATTTTTAAGTTTTCGTCCTTCCCTGTATTTTTACTCCATATTTATTTTGTTGTTCATTTTTCTTATCTTTCAAACACCTAGTGATCCATAGCTGTCCATTTATACATAAAAGTAAGGTACTAAAACAGCTGATTTGAAGCTCTGTGTACTTGAGCAGATTGTGGTAGGGTTGTGACTTAAGCCCTCTCATTTTATTTGGACAATATCAAATGTCGGTATCTGTAGGCATTTTTTTTGTTGTTGTTAAATAGTTTTCTTAGAGATGAAATATGCAAACTTCACCAAAACTTGGTGTTGTCAGCACCACGCTCAGCCAGTGAGCGAACCGGCCATCCCTATGTGGGATCCGAACCCGGGGCCTTGGTGTTATTAGCACCGCACTCTACCGAGTGAGCCACGGGCCGGCCCGTGAAAAATTTTTTAACAAACATTAGCAAAGTGAACTCAGGACTGTGTAAGTATAATATCATCTTAGGAATGAAAAGTTGAGATAACATTTAAAAATAAAGGCAAATTCCTGTATTAAAAAAAACCAGAAAGGTCTGGCCAGGTAGCTCACTTGATTAGAGCTGGTGCTGATAACACTAAGGTCAAGGGTTTGGATCCCTCTACCAGCCAGTGCCAAAAAACAGACAGACAAGAAAAACTCAGTAGGCTAAGAGGAAAGCATATGACAATATGCAACTCACTTTCATAATAAACGGGGAATCCCTCACTCTGATAAAAGAGAGCTATGAAAAATCAAAAGCTAACTTTATATTTAATGGTAAAGAACTGAATTTTTTCCCCCAAGATTAGACAAAAGCCAAGAGTGTCCACTTTAATCCCTTCTATTCAACATTGAACTGTATGCTCTAGGAAATGCAGTAAGAGAAGGAAAGTCAGACTGGATAGGAAGAGGCAAAAATCACCTTGTTCAAGGGCCGGCCCGTGGCTCACTCAGGAGAGTGCGGTGCTGATAACACCAGGGCCACAGGTCGGATCCTGTATAGGGATGGCTGGTTTGCTCACTTGGGAGAGCGTGGTGCTGACAACACCAAGTCAAGGGCTAAGATCCCCCTACCGGTCATCTTTAAAAAAAAAAAAAGAAAGAAAGAAAGAAGCCATAAAAGCCAAATCCCAGCCCAAAGCAGAGCTGTTACCTGCTTTCCTGGAGGCCGCCTGCACTGGGCTGGCTGAAGTGTGGAAACTTTGTATCGAACTGACTTTCAGCAGCAGCTGCTCACTCTCTTGAGCCAGTCTGCACTTCGTACTGGAATTTAAGCTTGTTTTTTTCGCTTTTGTGCTAGACTTGATGCCTGTACTGAACTTTTCGTGTTCAGCTTGGTGTGGGCCCTGCTCAGTCTCCGCAGCATGCTGCACCGTCTCTGTGGAGCCCGTATTTCTTCTCTGTGACATTCAACTTGTTCTCACTTTCTACTGTGACTGTGCCTTTGAATTCTTTCCTGCGGTGGAGTCAAGAATCTGGTAAGAGGACGGAGTGGGTCGAGGCCGACTATCGGGCCCCTGGCCCCTATGTCCAACATCAATATATGGGCCTCCTAAGCAACCGATCTGCATATACAATGACTTAGTCTAGAAGGGGTTACCTCTGGATATGGCTGGCAGACAATGTCACATTTGACTATTTAATAACACACTTTTTGATCATGCTTTTTGAGGAAGATTCTGTTATATTCTCCTTTAACAGATGAACAAATGGAGGCACAAGGAACAGAGAAACAAGGTCCTTCCAGATAGATCACGCTGGTCCCCCTACCTGGCTCTTGGGCACGGTGTGGTGAAGGGGTAGGTGAAGAGTCAGGCAGACCCGGCTGTCACTGCTGTGTGACCTCAGGGACGTGGCTATCCCTCTCTGGTCGGACTCTCCCCTGTAGCGTGGGTGTCATGATGGGCTACTCAGGGCAGATGAAGTCAGAGCAGGGGTTCAAGTAGGACTCAGCGAGGAGATGCTGGTGAGGAGAACACAGGGTTTGGGGCAGCTCCTCTGGCCGCCCAGAATCCCCTGTCCCCAGTGTCAGGAACTTTAGATCCCTAGATCCTGAGGACTCTCAAAGAGCTCCCTTGGCTGTGCTGACATCCTGCCTGGGTTCTTTGCGTGTATCACTTGGTTTAGTCCTTACATGCCCCATCTGTGAGAAGCTCACAACCTGAATTTAGTAGAAGACATTGGAGGCACAGAGAGGCCAAGCAACCAGCTCAAGGACACACAGCAACCCAGCTGGCCATCTCTATGACAGCACCCTCACCCACCGCAGCCACTTTCCTCTCAGGCCCCCTTCCCTGACATTCTGCCCAGGGTGTGTGGGCTGACATGTCTACACTTACAGCCCCCGGAAGAGCTGAAACCTGAAAAGCGTGCCTCTTCCTGCACGCATGGAAACTTACAGGATGTGTCTTCCACCAGGCTGCCCAAGAATTCCATCCCCGTCTCTTCCGGGAGCAGCCTGCGGACCCAGCCGGGAGCAGGCAGTGGCCACCAGGCACCGCACATCCAGCCAGAGGGGCGAGGAGTGACCTGGACAGGTCCGGCTAAGTGAGTTCCAACAAAAGCAACAAAACACATTCAGTTCTGGGGAATCATGGGGCCCGAATACATTTCTTTCTTGGTGCAGGAAAATCATAAAACACCAGCACTAGGGGACTTTCAGATCATCAAATTAATATTAAGCTTTTCGGGGACGGTTGGAGGGGGAAAGTTGAGGCCCAGAGAGAATGGAGGTTTCGTCTAGCATCACACAGCTTCACATACTTTGGAACTTAAGTGGAATTCTCTTTAGTGGGACCCTGTGGGGTTTGGTCTCTGATGAGTTATTGACTATCGAAAGCAGCAAACACAATGTCTGAAGCACACAAGAAGGGCTGGCCGATTGGTTCAGTGGTTAGAGTGCAGTGTTATAACACCAGGGTCAAAGGTTCGGATCCCCATACCGGCCAAGCCACCCAAAAACCCCCCCAAAACACAAAGTACACAAAAGGCAACTGTCAGAGCCCCCATGACCGATGCTGGAATGGTTGGGGCAACCTAATAAATAATGGAATATTGGATCGTAACCCAAAGGTTAAAATAAATGTCCACGTAGGGCCAGCCTGTGGCTCACTTGGGAGAGCGTGGTGCTGACAACACCAAGTCAAGGGTTAAGATCCCCTTACCGGTCATCTTAAAATAAATAAATAAATAAAATAAAATAAATGTCCATGAGCCCATACCGATATAAACAAATGATTGAATAAATCAGTAAGTAGGGGAGAAGACACAAACCTCCTGTGCAGAAGCATTGTAAATATTTTACAGAATTATCCACCCTCAAGGAGGCAGAGAGTAACTCCCCACTGTCCATGTGCAAAGTGACTTCCTTCCAGAAGGTACTATATGGGAAGGGGGAGAGAAAGAGGAATTTCACAGCAGACAGAGCTGACGAGCGCACTTCAGCCAGGTGATCAAGCATCAGCAGCGATAAGTCATGGTGGTGGTGGGGACACTTGAACCTTGATAAGATGTCATAAGAAGACACTTCACCTTTGTGGTCTTCCTCCCCAAAGCCCATGACCCCTGCCTAACCATGAGAACAACACCAGGCAAATCCCAATGGATGGATATTCTACAAAATACCCGATCAACCCTTCCCAAACCTGTCAAAGACATCAAAAATAGGAAAGTCTGAGAAACAGACAGCCCAGGGGGGCCTAAGGAGATGTGACAACCAAATGTCACATGGGATCCTGGGGCAGAAAAAGGGACTAGAGAGAAAGGACTAAGAAAATCTGAATGAAGCACGGACTTTGGTTACTGGTAACTTATCAGTACTGGTTCACTAATTGGAACAAAGTGACGCTACTCGTGTGAGATGCTGATCACGGG
The DNA here is from genome assembly GCF_000696425.1 of Galeopterus variegatus. Lineage (NCBI taxonomy): Eukaryota > Metazoa > Chordata > Mammalia > Dermoptera > Cynocephalidae > Galeopterus > Galeopterus variegatus. The sequence goes on along the minus strand of NW_007729383.1, from coordinate 30,473 downwards.
GAGAATGGGTGCTGGGTCTCAGAGAACTCTGACCACCTTCCCAACTTGTCTGTACGTCTAAAACTGTTCTAAATATTAAAGTTGATTTTAAGAAATGCAGCCAATTATGCATCTACATCCCTCTAATGCTGCCCGTGTGGAGTCCCGTGTGCAAACTGCATGGCCGAGCATGGATTTGCAGAAGCAGTCCTGGTTCTCTGGCAGTCCCCGTGCCCCTTCTTGGAGTGACAGCTTGGACATCTTCAGTCTGACCCGGGTGCTCTGGCTACTTCCCTCTCCTGGGAAACATGCAACTCCAGGCACACGGAGCTGTCCGAGGTTCTAGCTGCAGGGTGTGCTGAATCAGGAAAGTGAGTCAATTCATCTCTGCAACCCAGAGTGCCAGCTCAGTGGAAAGGCCAGGTGGGAAGCTGTTTAGGTGGGAAGGATGGTAGGATGGTTTTTCTTTTCCTTTTAAAAACCATTTATTCCCTTCCCTCTGTTCTGCTTAAGGTGTGAGCTGGCAACCTTCTCAGGGAGGAATCTGTCTACGCTTCTTTCCTTCCCTCCTGCCCTCTCTCTGGTCTCCATCTGCCCATTCATTAAGTGTTCTTTGAGTAACCACTGTGTCCCAGGTGCTTTGGCAGGTCCTGGATGTAAAGGATGAGTCATATGTCACACTACTTTCATGGATGTCAGAGGTCAAAGTAGAGTGGATGTCCAAAGGAAATGAGAGTATCTGTCTACACAAAAACTCACGCAGCATGATTCAGAAAAGGCAAAAAGTAGGAAAAACCCAAGTGTTGTCCATCAATGGATGGATGGATAAACCCAACACAGTCCATCCACATACTGGAATATTATTCAGTCCTGAAAAGGAACGAGGCTCTGACACATGCTACAACGTGGATGGACCCTGAGCAGATCATGCTTAGTGACAGACAACAAACACAAAAGACCACATAGTGTCTGATTCCATTTATATTAAATATCCAGAACAGGCCAATCCACAGAGACAGAAAGTGGATTCGTGGTTGCCGGGGGTTGGGGGAGGGGATGAGGAGTGACTGCTAAAGGGGACAAGGTTTCCTTTTGGGAAATGTCTTAGAACTAGATAAAGGTGGTGACTGCACAACACTGTGGATGTGCTAAATGACACTGAATCGTGTACTTTGAAATGGTTAGTTTGCTATGTGAATTTCACCTCAATTTTTAAAAAAGCAAGCTTCAAATAAAGTCAGAAGAAGGTTTAAAGAGGTAGATCGGGGCTGAAAAATCAACCCACACGCCCAGGGTCTGGAGTATAGGAAACACACAACCCACTTACAAGGTTACACAAAATGGGGCTACAAAATCACAGACTGATGGCTGATGCACCCCATCTAGTTCTGTCCTGCTCACATGGCATTTAAAAACTTAAAATCTGCCACCAAATCAGAGATGTGACACAAAACATCTAGGTTTCCAACTTTTGTTGAACCAGGAGACCTTTCCTTCCAAACTGGTGACAATAGACAGAAATTGTCCCGTGCTCAACATCTGGGTGTTGGAATTTCCTCCCGGCTCCTTCTCTCCTTTATGCTGCCTGCCCAGCACCTGCCAGCATCGGAGTCTACAGTTCCTGTTAAAGAATCATCTAGAATCATAACTTAGACTGTGTACAGGGTGTTAACCGTGGGCCAGGCACCACAGTCGGAGGCTCACAGTATGATCTTATTTATTCCTCGTAGCAATCCCATGAGGCAGGTGCAAGCCCATTTCACAGAGGAGGAAATCAAGGCTGGGCCAGGGGACGGTGGCCAGGTCGGACCTTGCAGGTGGTAGAGCTGAGATTCTGGTCATTGCCCTTGGTCATTGCTCTCTACTGCCCCCTTGTGCCCTGCCGGCATATATGCACAAACCCCAGAGGGGACGACAGGGAAAGCCCACTGGCCTGGGGCACCACCTGGCCCTGTCCAGCCACTAACTCCTCCTATAAGAGGAAGACTCAGTTGCTCTGCAGCCGGCACTCTCTTGGATTCTCACCAGGATGTGACTCAGCCTCCCAACCCTGGATGGTCCACGCAGCTCCTACATTGGCTGGTGGACCATCGCTGGGCTGCAGCTGAAACGTTAAGGTATCCCAGCTGCACGGTGCAGACGGAGGAACCGAGGAAGGCAGGTGGAACAGTATGGGTGCCCGAGAGAGGCCTCTCTTTGGCGCTATGCATTTGGGTGGTGCCCCTCTCCTCTCTGAGCCTCTGTTTCCCTCATCAGTAAAATGTCAATGTCACGGGTACCTGCTTTTCATTCATTTAACAAATCCATGTTAGGTGTCAGGGCTGTGGGATACAGTGCTGGATAAGACAGATGCAGGGTCCCTGCCATCGTGGGAGTCCAATCTGGAGGGTGCCATGGGGAGTTGTATGTGACAACCTGTCTAAGTGATATATACCCTGGTATTTGATCAAACACTAGTCCAGGTGTTGCTGTGAAGATATTCTGTAGGTGTGTTTAACACCTGCAATCCGTGGACTGTGAGGAGAGAAGATTTCCTCGACAACATGGGATTGCAATCTTCATGTGGTTAAAAAGCCTTAAGAGCCCAAACTGGGGTTTTTCTGAGGAATTAGCAATTCTGCCTCAAGACTGCAGCATTGGCACCTGCATCACAGTTGCCAGCCTGCTGCCTGCCCTGCCGAGTTTGGACTAGCCAGCCCGCATAGCTGTGGGAGCCAATTCCTGGGAATAAATCATATGTATGGAAGACACTGATTGAGTTAGCAAAGAAATGAAGAAAGCAGACGGTGATATTTAATGATGAAGAAAATAATAAGATGAAAGAGAAGGCGGAAAGGGATCAATTAGCGGGGTGGTCAGGGAGGGCCTCTTTGACTTTTTTTTTTTTGGTGGTTGGCCGGTACAGGGATCCGAACCCTTGCCCTTGAAGTCAAGAGACTGCCTCACCTGGAGACTGGGGGAAGGGCATCCCAGATGGAGAACACAGTTGGGCAAAGGCCCTGAGGCCGAAATAAGCTTGGTGAGTCCGAGGAACATGTAAGAAAGCAGACAGGGTGCCCAGCGCAGACAGAGCAGGGGGAGGGAGGCGTGGACAGGGGATAAGTGTGGGGAGGCCCCAGGGGGCGCGGTGGCTGTGCTGCATGGGTGGCATGAGGTCGTGAGGCTGAGGCACCTGGCACAGCCCCGGAATGCAGTGGACGTCCAATAAAGGTTTGAGATTCTGCTGAATCAGAGAAGCCAACTCAGCAGGGCTCCAGCCTCCTAGAAGTCGTAGCCCAGTAATTCCCG